>NC_068313.1:38122347-38150993 GCF_025860055.1 Xyrauchen texanus | reverse complement strand
CCATTAACTGCTGTACTGAACACACTGGAAAACAGTAAGAGCTACAGTAAAGACTCCATTAACTGCTGTACTGAACACACTGGAAAACAGTAAGAGCTACAGTAAAGACTCCATTAACTGCTGTACTGTACACACTGGAAAACAGTAAGAGCTACAGTAAAGACTCCATTAACTGCTGTACTGAACACACTGGAAAACAGTAAGAGCTACAGTAAACGGCTCCATTAACTGCTGTACTGTACACACTGGAAAACAGTAAGAGCTACAGTAAAGACTCCATTAACTGCTGTACTGAACGCACTGGAAAACAGTAAGAGCTACAGTAAAGACTCCATTAACTGCTGTACTGAACACACTGGAAAACAGTAAGAGCTACAGTAAAGGCTCCATTAACTGCTGTACTGAACACACTGGAAAACAGTAAGAGCTACAGTAAGCGCTCCATTAACTGCTGTACTGAACACACTGGAAAACAGTAAGAGCTACAGTAAAGACTCCATTAACTGCTGTACTGAACACACTGGAAAACAGTAAGAGCTACAGTAAAGCGCTCCATTAACTGCTGTACTGAACACACTGGAAAACAGTAAGAGCTACAGTAAAGACTCCATTAACTGCTGTACTGAACACACTGGAAAACAGTAAGAGCTACAGTAAAGGCTCCATTAACTGCTGTACTGAACACACTGGAAAACAGTAAGAGCTACAGTAAAGACTCCATTAACTGCTGTACTGAACACACTGGAAAACAGTAAGAGCTACAGTAAACGCTCCATTAACTGCTGTACTGAACACACTGGAAAACAGTAAGAGCTACAGTAAAGACTCCATTAACTGCTGTACTGAACACACTGGAAAACAGTAAGAGCTACAGTAAGCGCTCCATTAACTGCTGTACTGAACACACTGGAAAACAGTAAGAGCTACAGTAAACGCTCCATTAACTGCTGTACTGAACACACTGGAAAACAGTAAGAGCTACAGTAAAGACTCCATTAACTGCTGTACTGAACACACTGGAAAACAGTAAGAGCTACAGTAAACGACTCCATTAACTGCTGTACTGAACACACTGGAAAACAGTAAGAGCTACAGTAAAGACTCCATTAACTGCTGTACTGAACACACTGGAAAACAGTAAGAGCTACAGTAAACGCTCCATTAACTGCTGTACTGAACACACTGGAAAACAGTAAGAGCTACAGTAAACGACTCCATTAACTGCTGTACTGTACACACTGGAAAACAGTAAGAGCTACAGTAAAGACTCCATTAACTGCTGTACTGAACACACTGGAAAACAGTAAGAGCTACAGTAAAGACTCCATTAACTGCTGTACTGAACACACTGGAAAACAGTAAGAGCTACAGTAAACGACTCCATTAACTGCTGTACTGAACACACTGGAAAACAGTAAGAGCTACAGTAAACGCTCCATTAACTGCTGTACTGAACACACTGGAAAACAGTAAGAGCTACAGTAAAGACTCCATTAACTGCTGTACTGAACACACTGGAAAACAGTAAGAGCTACAGTAAAGGCTCCATTAACTGCTGTACTGAACACACTGGAAAACAGTAAGAGCTACAGTAAAGACTCCATTAACTGCTGTACTAAACACACTGGAAAACAGTAAGAGTTACAGTAAACGCTCCATTAACTGCTGTACTGTACACACTGGAAAACAGTAAGAGCTACAGTAAAGACTCCATTAACTGCTGTACTGAACACACTGGAAAACAGTAAGAGCTACAGTAAAGACTCCATTAACTGCTGTACTGAACACACTGGAAAACAGTAAGAGCTACAGTAAACGACTCCATTAACTGCTGTACTGAACACACTGGAAAACAGTAAGAGCTACAGTAAAGACTCCATTAACTGCTGTACTGAACACACTGGAAAACAGTAAGAGCTACAGTAAAGGCTCCATTAACTGCTGTACTGAACACACTGGAAAACAGTAAGAGCTACAGTAAGCGCTCCATTAACTGCTGTACTGAACACACTGGAAAACAGTAAGAGCTACAGTAAAGACTCCATTAACTGCTGTACTGAACACACTGGAAAACAGTAAGAGCTACAGTAAACGACTCCATTAACTGCTGTACTGAACACACTGGAAAACAGTAAGAGCTACAGTAAACGACTCCATTAACTGCTGTACTGAACACACTGGAAAACAGTAAGAGCTACAGTAAACGACTCCATTAACTGCTGTACTGAACACACTGGAAAACAGTAAGAGCTACAGTAAAGCGCTCCATTAACTGCTGTACTGAACACACTGGAAAACAGTAAGAGCTACAGTAAAGCGCTCCATTAACTGCTGTACTGAACACACTGGAAAACAGTAAGAGCTACAGTAAAGACTCCATTAACTGCTGTACTGAACACACTGGAAAACAGTAAGAGCTACAGTAAGCGCTCCATTAACTGCTGTACTGAACACACTGGAAAACAGTAAGAGCTACAGTAAAGACTCCATTAACTGCTGTACTGAACACACTGGAAAACAGTAAGAGCTACAGTAAACGACTCCATTAACTGCTGTACTGTACACACTGGAAAACAGTAAGAGCTACAGTAAAGACTCCATTAACTGCTGTACTGAACACACTGGAAAACAGTAAGAGCTACAGTAAACGCTCCATTAACTGCTGTACTGAACACACTGGAAAACAGTAAGAGCTACAGTAAACGACTCCATTAACTGCTGTACTGAACACACTGGAAAACAGTAAGAGCTACAGTAAACGCTCCATTAACTGCTGTACTGAACACACTGGAAAACAGTAAGGGCTACAGTAAACGCTCCATTAACTGCTGTACTGAACACACTGGAAAACAGTAAGAGCTACAGTAAAGGCTCCATTAACTGCTGTACTGAACACACTGGAAAACAGTAAGAGCTACAGTAAAGACTCCATTAACTGCTGTACTGAACACACTGGAAAACAGTAAGAGCTACAGTAAACGCTCCATTAACTGCTGTACTGTACACACTGGAAAACAGTAAGAGCTACAGTAAAGGCTCCATTAACTGCTGTACTGAACGCACTGGAAAACAGTAAGAGCTACAGTAAAGGCTCCATTAACTGCTGTACTGTACGCACTGGAAAACAGTAAGAGCTACAGTAAACGCTCCATTAACTGCTGTACTGAACACACTGGAAAACAGTAAGAGTTACAGTAAACGCTCCATTAACTGCTGTACTGAACACACTGGAAAACAGTAAGAGCTACAGTAAAGGCTCCATTAACTGCTGTACTGTACGCACTGGAAAACAGTAAGAGCTACAGTAAAGGCTCCATTAACTGCTGTACTGTACACACTGGAAAACAGTAAGAGCTACAGTAAACGCTCCATTAACTGCTGTACTGAACACACTGGAAAACAGTAAGAGCTACAGTAAACGCTCCATTAACTGCTGTACTGTACACACTGGAAAACAGTAAGAGCTACAGTAAACGCTCCATTAACTGCTGTACTGAACACACTGGAAAACAGTAAGAGCAACAGTAAAGACTCCATTAACTGCTGTACTGTACACACTGGAAAACAGTAAGAGCTACAGTAAAGGCTCCATTAACTGCTGTACTGTACACACTGGAAAACAGTAAGAGCTACAGTAAACGCTCCATTAACTGCTGTACTGTACACACTGGAAAACAGTAAGAGCTACAGTAAACGCTCCATTAACTGCTGTACTGAACACACTGGAAAACAGTAAGAGCTACAGTAAAGACTCCATTAACTGCTGTACTGAACACACTGGAAAACAGTAAGAGCTACAGTAAACGCTCCATTAACTGCTGTACTGTACACACTGGAAAACAGTAAGAGCTACAGTAAAGGCTCCATTAACTGCTGTACTGTACACACTGGAAAACAGTAAGAGCTACAGTAAACGCTCCATTAACTGCTGTACTGAACACACTGGAAAACAGTAAGAGCTACAGTAAAGACTCCATTAACTGCTGTACTGAACACACTGGAAAACAGTAAGAGCTACAGTAAACGCTCCATTAACTGCTGTACTGTACACACTGGAAAACAGTAAGAGCTACAGTAAAGACTCCATTAACTGCTGTACTGAACACACTGGAAAACAGTAAGAGCTACAGTAAACGCTCCATTAACTGCTGTACTGAACACACTGGAAAACAGTAAGAGCTACAGTAAACGCTCCATTAACTGCTGTACTGAACACACTGGAAAACAGTAAGAGCTACAGTAAAGACTCCATTAACTGCTGTACTGAACACACTGGAAAACAGTAAGAGCTACAGTAAAGGCTCCATTAACTGCTGTACTGAACACACTGGAAAACAGTAAGAGCTACAGTAAAGGCTCCATTAACTGCTGTACTGAACACACTGGAAAACAGTAAGAGCTACAGTAAACGCTCCATTAACTGCTGTACTGAACACACTGGAAAACAGTAAGAGCTACAGTAAAGACTCCATTAACTGCTGTACTGTACGCACTGGAAAACAGTAAGAGCTACAGTAAAGACTCCATTAACTGCTGTACTGTACACACTGGAAAACAGTAAGAGCTACAGTAAAGACTCCATTAACTGCTGTACTGTACACACTGGAAAACAGTAAGAGCTACAGTAAAGGCTCCATTAACTGCTGTACTGTACGCACTGGAAAACAGTAAGAGCTACAGTAAAGGCTCCATTAACTGCTGTACTGTACACACTGGAAAACAGTAAGAGCTACAGTAAACGCTCCATTAACTGCTGTACTGAACACACTGGAAAACAGTAAGAGCTACAGTAAACGCTCCATTAACTGCTGTACTGAACACACTGGAAAACAGTAAGAGCTACAGTAAACGCTCCATTAACTGCTGTACTGAACACACTGGAAAACAGTAAGAGCTACAGTAAACGACTCCATTAACTGCTGTACTGAACACACTGGAAAACAGTAAGAGCTACAGTAAACGCTCCATTAACTGCTGTACTGAACACACTGGAAAACAGTAAGAGCTACAGTAAACGCTCCATTAACTGCTGTACTGAACACACTGGAAAACAGTAAGAGCTACAGTAAACGCTCCATTAACTGCTGTACTGAACACACTGGAAAACAGTAAGAGCTACAGTAAAGACTCCATTAACTGCTGTACTGAACACACTGGACTTGTTTTCCTTTTAAAAACAGGAAGCAGGAGCGGCACTTTTCACAACTGATGCATCTGTACATGAAATGATGCTATAACAGAAAATGAATGAATATAACGGCAATATGAGTTATTTATGTTTAGAACTACGGCTGCACATTTAATCGAAATGAAATCGAAACCGCGATATGACCTTGTGCGATTATTAAACTGGAAGGGCTGCGATTATATATATTACATTAGCGCATTATTACAGTGTTTTGAGATCGGTTCTGTTCTCCACAACTCATCTCATGCTTACAGTAACAGAAGTGCTCAGAGTTCAGTTTGTTTACATGCACTAAACGCTTTATTTACATTAAACAAGCGCGTCCTGCGTGAAGCGGTTATTATTATTGTCTGCGGTAGCAGTATCTCAGTCTCCGCAAGGACACATGTATCATAATAATAACGCAGAATAATGCAAACATCTTTATTAAATGATTGCTGAGCAAACAGCATTAACAGTAACACCTGTAGAGTCCAGAAACAACTCTTCAGTCTCCCGTCATTTGTTTAGCTCATGAGAGAGCGTGTCGCACTTATTACAGTCCCCACGGAAACAAGTGAAAGCGGAACTAATATTACCAACATCCAACACAATGAAAAGGAAAATATAATACATCTATATCAAATATTTAGTTACTATACTATAATGCACTTCTAAATTAAATATAATAAAATAATGAATAAAATAATTATATGAAATGGTGACAAACTAATAAACATGTTCACTTTAAATATAATTACACTAATGTGTTCAACTTCAGTTTGACATTAAGCCTCATTCTTTATCTTATATACAGTAAACAATCGTTTGTATAAGTCTACTAGATTTTGAGGCCTAGAATAAAGAGTAACATTTATATTTTGTGTATACTGAATTATTCAATCTATCAACATTATTTTTGACAGCATAAACTGGTTTTAGCTACAGGGAAATGTATTTAACAGTGACATTGAGCAGAACGTTTATAACCAGTTTAAACAGAACTGCTGATAATAAAACTTAAATGATCAGCATCGATTGAGATCGGATGTTAAAATCCTGACCGCAGCATCCCTAATATTCAAGTTTCAACAACTAATGATGATGATTAGTGGGATGAGATCCGGTCACTAAATGGACAAAAACAGGTGGACGGTTTGGATATGAAGAAGACTTTGTTTCTCTGTTGATATATTTATTTGTTTGTGGTTGAACTGAAAAGGTCTCAGTTGTGGGTTCAAGTGTGAAATCCACATCAGCGTTTTACAGTTGAACATGTGGAAACATCTCCATCATAATCGCAGCTCAATATTTTTCTAAATAATTGCAATATGACTTTTTGTCCAAATCGTGCAGCCCTATTCTGAACTATTAGCAGTTCAAATGAGTAAAGTAAGCCGGTGTTGTGGTTCAATAATTAAACAGAATGATATGAACTATATGTTTGTGTTGAATTGAGTGGACTTTGGAAATGTTAACAGAGTCGGATATGAAGAGGGTTGTTGTTGGCTCGTGCTGGAAGCTTCTGGTAGATTGTTGTGCAGTCTAGAGATCAGATTAGTCTGTTTCAATACAGATTACAGCTCTATGTCCCTTTATCTTAACAAACACATCAGCCCAAAAGCAGCTCACACATCTGCGTTCTGTGTAGCTCATGTGGAGGATATTCCCAGAAACACTAGCGCTGTTTATTTGCACATGCCTTCAGTGTTTAGCGCCCGATTCACTGAAGTAAAACGGTAAATGATCTGCACTTATATGGCGCTTTTCTAAACTTAGTGGTACAGGAAACAGACATCTTCTGCCTGCTTTCTTTAGCAGTATGTAATGTACAGTCAGTTGTTATCGCACAATAACCCTTGACAGGTGACCAGGACCCCACCGTGATGCAGAGACTCTTGTGTCATCATGAAGGGGTTAATAACCTGCTGACTGTACATTATCCTGCTTATTACACGCCTACTAAACCAATACATACATACATGGACATACAATACTGATTTGAGATATTTTATTAGATTCCTTAGAAATCTCACAGTGATCCGAGCAGCACTGGGTGAGGAGTGTGTAGTGGTGGCATAGTGCTAAAGCACATCACTGGTAATCAGAAGGTTGCTGGTTAGATCCCCACAGTCACCACCATTGTGTCCTTGAGTAAGACACTTAACTCCAGGTTGCTCCGGGGGGATTGCCCCTGTAATAAGTGCACTGTATAATACATTGGTAATCAGAAGGTTGCTGGTTAGATCCCCACAGTCACCACCATTGTGTCCTTGAGTAAGGCACTTAACTCCAGGTTGCTCCGGGGGGATTGTCCCTGTAATAAGTGCTCTGTATAATACATTGGTACTCAGAAGGTTGCTGGTTTGATCCCCACAGTCACCACCATTGTGTCCTTGAGTAAGACACTTAACTCCAGGTTGCTCCGGGGGGGATTGTCCCTGTAATAAGTGCTCTGTATAATACATTGGTAATCAGAAGGTTGCTGGTTTGATCCCCACAGTCACCACCATTGTGTCCTTGAGTAAGGCACTTAACTCCAGGTTGCTCCGGGGGGATTGCCCCTGTAATAAGTCCTCTGTATAATGAATTGGTAATCAGAAGGTTGCTGGTTTGATCCCCACAGTCACCACCATTGTGTCCTTGAGTAAGGCACTTAACTCCAGGTTGCTCCGGGGGGATTGCCCCTGTAATAAGTGCTCTGTAAGTCACTTTGGATAAAAGCGTAAATGTAAATGTTAATGTAAATGCACTGTATATTGAAGAACCAGGAATTTGACATCCTTCAAGAAACATCTGATGAGAGCAGCACACACCCTGACGTCATCACCCATCCCAACACTCAACAGTGACTAACCGCTTCAGATTTCAGCAGCAGGATGGAAGATGATCCAGGAGTTGGCAGGTTGCGAGAGCTTTCAGCAAGATGGGCAAAATAAGTGCAGTCGGATGAGGTGGGAGAGCTTTTTGCACCCGAGCCACGACACGTCCCTGACCCCGAGCTGCAGTCTAATGGGACGCTAATCACACAGTCTGATGGATTTCCCAAACGGCCCTCCGTGAGGACGTGTGCAGATTTTCTCTGCAGGAAACAGCGATGATACCTCTGAGAATCAGCAACAGGTAAATCTCCAGCACGGACTCATGGGTCAGAAAAGGCTCAAACGCCATCAATGCTCGCTCGATGCAGCTGTTGTGAGCATCAACGCTCAAATATAGAGGAATGCGCGGTGATAACACATGAGCCGAGGACCAAAATACAGCCCTCCAGAAAAACAGCATGTGTATCTGTGCTGTTATTGTCACAGAAGTGATAATGGACCTGGAGTATTGCTCGTGTTTAATAAACTAACAATGACTCTTCTCATAGGCACCCTACAGCGGCATCACTGCCAGGGCTGTTAAAAACCAATTAAAAAGATGGCATTGTGGGAACACTGGAGGATTACTTCACACCTCTGATACAAAGAGCAGCGAATCACAAAGCCAGAATTACAGGTCACAAATTAGATAGCAATGCCCCAAATATCTGCGATCATTTAATAAGCAGTAAACATGATCTCCGTCAAACACACTGGCACAATCACACAAACAAACACACTGTGTGTGCTATTGAACATGATAAACAGCTTTACTCATTAATCCTGGAGGCCCTGATGGACTGAAGCTCTTCACTGAAGTGCTGGAGATAATCAGACTCACTAGCCCGCTCCTTCATTTGAGAAGACAGGCGACTCTGTGCTAATTGTTCGGCTTCTGTACCCTAATGAGGCCGCTGTGCATTATGGGCACGTCAATGCTATATGTAACTACAAATCCCAGAAGGCCACAGAACAGTGAGAGAGATAAATGGTGCTTCACACAGTTCTGAGGAGACTCTTTAATGCAGATCAAGAACTGTGAATGCAAAGCGTGTCATTACCGCACCACCAGCTAAACGTGCACATGCACAGCACACACAAGACAACAGAAGAGAGGTTAAAGGTCATCCGGACAGTAACAGAAATCCTTCATCTTACAGTGACGCTGAAGTTTATTTGTGTTGTTTCTCTGAACTTTAGAAAGTCCGCTGAGATGTGTTTGTTCTTCAGCGTCTGCCATGTTCAGATGAACTGTTGAATCCCCTGCAACACTGTTGATACGGCAGCAGGATGGCATTGAGGCAGACAGAGCAGAAGGGAAGTCGGCTTATTTACAGTTCTCTGCACATCGATGACTGCCACAATGCAACAAAACTAAAAAACTGAACTGCAGAATCATAAAAATGGAGTTAGCTATAAAACGCAGAATGTCACAGAATTTGAACCTAAACATCATTTTATTTCATTTAAAGGGGAGCTGTTATGCATTAAACTGCACTTTGACATGGTGTTTGCACATAATGTGAGTCTGCAGTGTGTGTACACAAACACCATACAATGATAAAAGTCTCTTATATTTCTATTCATCAAAAACAGTGTGTCAGAATGAACGCTTTTCATTTCTGCTCTAAAGTGATGGCATGTTAGTGCAGGCCACGCCCACGACTGGTGACAGACTCCGCCCTATTATCACAGCTCCTCCCCCGAGTGATGGACACACAGTCTGCTGGAGCAGATACAGTGAGAAGAATCATGTCTCATAAGTGTGTGTTGTTGCTGTAAAAGTGAACATAAGAGTCTTCATGTACTCCCGCATCAGAGACACTGAAGTGGACAAGTTCCCCAAAACATGCAAAAATGTGTTTATGTTTGTGTAAATCATTTTACTGCTTTGTGAATGAGTGTCAATACAAAGGTGTGTTGTGAAACGTGCGATACAAATAAAATTGAATTGACTTGTAAAGGCACAGCCCTCTTCCAGAAAGGGGGCGAGGAGCAGCAGCTCATTTGCATTTAAAGAGACACACACAAAATCAGCGTGTTGTTGATTCCACCCTAAAAGAGGCGTTTCTAACATGATGTAATAAATGATCCGTGGGGTATTATGAGCTGAAACTTCACACACATTCTGGGGACACCTGAGACTCATATTACATACTGTAAAATGAGGAATAATAGGTCTCCTGTAAGCGATATCTCACATCTGTGATGCTCTCTTGTGCAGCACTTTATTTGACAAAAATAACTCCGATGTTGAGTTCAGATTGTGCTGTGAGAATCTGTATAAACACTTGCAATCAGTGTGCAATCCTATTTCACACGTCACTGTGTGCAATGAAGTGATTTCTGATATAAACTTGCAGTTGCATGCATTTGTGGAACGACTTTGACCTCATATAGTTCAGATGAATGTCTGTAAAACACATGATGCAACGTTCGACTGACGTCTGATGCTCTTGCCCCGCAGGTCACTCTGATCAAAACCTCTATCGCTTGATTTAAGAGCGGCGCTCCTTTCACCATGCAGACAGGTGCATTTATACTTCATGAAGAACACAAATGATCTCTCTTCCAACAATATTACCAAAACACTCAGTCAAGTTCATCACTGGAAACTTTGCCAGATGCTGTTGATCACAAACCTCTCCTTCAGATAAACATGTTTCCAAGGCATCTGTTAGAAAGGCAGTAATTATCTCCTCACAGCGAACGCCCCTGCCCCTCTCGAACCCCACAAACCCCTGAATCTCAACACAGCACTTCAATCACATGTGTGCTTGCAGCGACGTGCTGATTTATGAATGAAGACACAGACGAGATAAATAATGTGTGTGTGTGTGTGTCAGCATTCAAACACACGTAAAGCCCCTCGACTCACACGCGGGGTCTCATGCTCTTATTCACACGTTCAACAGGGACAGAGACGATTCAATCACTCATAATAAAAGCAAGGTGACCCTTCACAGCCAATAAAGATGACAAAATTCACATTAAAATTGCTCTTAATTCAACACATTTCATCTCATCAGGAATGTGTTCTAGAGAATATAAATGAGTTTTATGAGAATGAAGAGGAAAAGCAAGAATTCTCTTTCTCTGTGAAACTGAGATCATCATTTACTCAACCTCATGTCATTCCAAACCTGTAAGACTTTCTTTTCTCACAGCAAATGTGAGGCAGAATGTCAGAAGTCTCAGTCACCATTCACTTTAATTAAATGGAAAAAAGATGCAGTGAATGGTGACTGAAACATCTCCTTTTGTGTTCCTCAGAGAAATGAGGGGCGCACCGATCAATCGGCCGATCGGCATCTTACATCTGTGATCAGCTGGTTGTGTCTAGAATCAGGGAATCACACATGCTCCTCTAATGAAGGAGAGCTTTCTCAGCCCTTGATGCATGACAGCGTGGCCTCTGGAGGGTGAGGTGTTGGCAATTCTAAGCATTCACGAATTTAAACTTTCAGACATGCTGTAATTCACATCAATATGCCGTTTTGCATGAATATTAAGTTGCCAATTTTCTGGAGGAAAGGAAGAGGATAAAGAGACTGCAGACGGGTATAAAAACGAATTAAACAACAGATACACATGCAAATATATATCTGAGTACACGTGATCTAATGTGAGTCAAGATAATCATACATGTGGAGCGATAGAGAGAGTTTGAGCGAACATAAGCACTTTCAGCTTCACTCGCTTCAATATGCTTCGAACATGCGCGCTCCCGGTGTCAATCGAACATGCGCGCTCCCGGTGTCAATCGAACATGCGCGCTCCCGGTGTCAATCGAACATGCGCTCCCGGTGTCAATCGAACATGCGCGCTCCCGGTGTCAATCGAACATGCGCGCTCCCGGTGTCAATCGAACACGCGCGCTCCCGGTGTCAATCGAACACGCGCGCTCCCGGTGTCAATCGAACATGCGCGCTCTCGGTGTCAATCCAACATGCGCGCTCTGTGTCCATCGAACATGCGCGCTCCCGGTGTCAATCGAACATGCGCGCTCCCGGTGTCAATCGAACATGCGCGTCCCGGTGTCAATCGAACATGCGCTCTCTCGGTGTCAATCGAACATGCGCGTTCCCGGTGTCAATCGAACATGCGCTCTCTCAGTGTCAATCGAACATGCGCTCTCTCGGTGTCAATCGAACATGCGCGCTCTGTGTCCATCGAACATGCGCGCTCCCGGTGTCAATCGAACATGCGCGCTCTCGGTGTCAATCGAACATGCGCGCTCTCGGTGTCAATCGAACATGCGCTCTCTCGGTGTCAATCGAACATGCGCGCTCTGTGTCCATCGAACATGTGCGCTCTCGGTGTCAATCGAACATGCGCTCTCTCGGTGTCAATCGAACATGCGCGCTCTCGGTGTCAATCGAACATGCGCGGTACTGGTGTCAATCGAACATGCGCGGTACCTGTGTCAATCGAACATGCGCGCTCTCTGTGTCAATCGAACATGCGCGCTCTCTGTGTCAATCGAACATGCGCGCTCTCTGTGTCAATCGAACATGCGCTCTCTGTGTCAATCGAACATGCGCGCTCTCTGTGTCAATCGAACATGCGCGCTCTCTGTGTCAATCGAACATGCGCGCTCTCTGTGTCAATCGAACATGCGCGCTCTCTGTGTCAATCGAACATGCGCGCTCTCTGTGTCAATCGAACATGCGCGCTCTCTGTGTCAATCGAACATGCGCTCTCGGTGTCAATCGAACATGCGCGCTCTCTGTGTCAATCGAACATGCGCGCTCTCTGTGTCAATCGAACATGCGCGCTCTCTGTGTCAGTCGAACATGCGCTCTCTCGGTGTCAATCGAACATGCGCGCTCTCTGTGTCAATCGACCACGCGCGCTCTCTGTGTCATTCGAACATGCGCGCTCTCTGTGTCAATCGAAAATGCGCGCTCTCTGTGTCAATCGAACATGCGCGCTCTCTGTGTCATTCGAACATGCGCTCTCTGTGTCAATCGACCACGCGCGCTTTCTGTGTCAATCGACCACGCGCGCTCTCTGTGTCATTCGAACATGCGCGCTCTCTGTGTCAATCGAACATGCGCGCTCTCTGTGTCAATGGAACATGCGCGCTCTCTGTGTCATTCGAACATGTGCGCTCTGTGTCAATCGAACATGAGCGCTCTCTGTGTCAATCGAACATGCGCGCTCTCTGTGTCAATCGAACATGCGCGCTCTCTGTGTCAATCGAACATGCGCCTTCCCGGTGTCAATCGAACATGCGCGCTTCTGTGTCAATCGACCACGCGCGCTCTCTGTGTCATTCGAACATGCGCGCTCTCTGTGTCAATCGAACATGCGCGCTCTCTGTGTCAATCGAACATGCGCGCTCTCTGTGTCATTCGAACATGCGCTCTCTGTGTCAATCGAACATGCGCTCTCTCGGTGTCAATCGAACATGCGCGCTCTCTGTGTCAATCGACCACGCGCGCTCTCTGTGTCATTTGAACATGCGCGCTCTCTGTGTCAATCGAACATGCGCGCTCTCTGTGTCAATGGAACATGCGCGCTCTCTGTGTCATTCGAACATGTGCGCTCCCGGTGTCAATCGAACATGAGCGCTCCCGGTGTCAATCGAACATGAGCGCTCCCGGTGTCAATCGAACATGCACGCTCTCTGTGTCAATCGAACATGCGCCTTCCGGTGTCAATCGAACATGTGCGCTCCCGGTGTCAATCGAACATGCGCGCTCCCGGTGTCAATCGAACATGCGCGCTCTCTGTGTCAATCGAACATGCTTACTCCTTTTCAATCGAACATGCGCGCTCGCAATATCTCATCCATCCATCATCTCAGCGCTATTCTATGAGGATCCATTTTAAATCAGATTAAAGTTGGTCACACCACTAATAACAGATGTAATAACATTAATAACGGCACCACGTCTTCATGTTTGCTTAATAATTTGTGATTTTTGTTACAACAAGACTGCAAAGACAGTAAACAACTCATAGATATTTTATAGGTTTAACAGTAGTTTTAGATTAATGGAAATATTTTTCTTATTTTGAACGTCTCTCTGCTGTGTGTGATGCTCTCATGATTTATACTGGTTGCCAGTATGTCACAATGACTTTTTGATATTGATCGGTATCGATTTTAGTATTCTAGTCAAATGGGTTTGGATCCACATGAGGGTGTATAAATAATCCAGAATTTACCAATTTTTGGGTGAACTATTGCTTTAATAATCTTCAGTTTAACAAACACACCAAAAGATGAAGATTGTCAACACAGATTATGTAAACTATAATCCACTGAACCTATAAAACACATCATCCTTCCAGAAATGTTCCTCTAACACTGAAAATAACATTTAATAATGCGATTTAGAAACCGACTTATATAATAACACAAGCGACAGAAATATAAGTGTTTATAAGTGATCAGATGAATATATGAAACTATTGTGATCGAAGGGTTTATTGTGTCAGAGTGTTTGTGTGTGATGATGATGATGATGATGATGATGATGAAGGACACATGAGGAGAGTTACATTGAGGAAAGTTCTCGTCTTACCGGATAACGGCAGTGTCGCCCTGTCTGATGGTGATGTTGTCGGTGGATCTCTGACTGTCCACGCTGATCACCGGGAATCCTGTGGGAATAAAACACAGCAGTCGGAAAAAACACGCCTGCAGCTGCCGAAACGATGTGCGTCCCCTCACAAACATCTCCACAGAACATCCACAGAGAATAAACAAGGAACAGAGGAGAGATCCTGACACAGAAACACACGCGAGAGGAGCGGGAGAAAACTGCGATCCACCCCGCGCGCTGCTTCCGTACTCAAACACACACACACACACACACACACACACACACACACACACACACACACACACACACACACACACACACACACACTCTCACACTAGCGCTCTGCTGCCCCCTCCACGAGAGTCCCGTTATAGGTTGTCACGACAACAGCCCGTCCGAGCGCGAAACAAAAGAGCGCGAAGCGCGTGACTGCCTCCTCCATTAAACACGAATATGTATTTTAATGGCTACTTTCCAAATCCACAAATTGTTCCAAGTAATTACCAAGCTTGTGTGTAATTTAAAGACTTTAAAATGCTCCACATTGTGAGCTGCGTGGGGTTAGTAAGTGTTTCACATACTTTTACATGATTATAGCACACACAAATCTTCAGATTTTACTGAATATTGCGTTTTATTATTATTATTATTATTATTTTTATTATTATTATTATTATGAATTCGGCAACAGCTCTTTGCACTAACTGTAAATAGCAACAAAATACCTCGTTCTCTAAGTGCAAAAGTGTTAGATACTATTTGCACTCTTAATTAAATAACAGTATGTTTATTGTGTATATTTAGAGTCCCACAGACACACCCACCCTTACCCCTAAACCTAACCTTAAACAGTAACCATATAACCTTAAAGCTGCAGTATGTGAGATGTTTATGGTTAAAAATGAACAAATTGCCATTATTAAGTACATAAACAATTATTCTTCAAAATGTTCTTACACCAATTCACTACAGTACGCCTATAAAAAAGTATCTGTATTTTAAGCTGTCGAGTTCATTTGGCGTGAAATCGCTAGTTTGTGATGTACATCCTTGCATCATGTTCGTGAACAAAGGAGATCCGGCTGTAAACAGTAGATGACGGTAATACACTGTTTTAGTGTGCGAGTAGCCGTTAAAAAGAAGAAACTACAGTTCAGTCACAGTTCAGGACAGCAATCTGGATGCATGTGTATCGTTATTCGTTTGGTGAAGTTGTTTACCCGTATGAATCGAACATTACACGCGTGTTAACCGATTGCGATGTATCTATGTCAGGGGAAGTTACTATAACATTAATATTTATGACTTTTAACTGTTATATTGCATTTTTAAGCATTTTATTTTCATGTTTAATAAAGTATATTTGATCCTCATCATTATTGAATCCTCGTTTTATGTTTTTATTTTACGGTTATGTGCATTTATAGACATAATATTGTAGTATTACGGTTCACTTGCATTATCAACTGAGGATGTACAATATAATATAACAATAATAAAGTCTTCCATTGAACTCATATCAGCCATATGACGAGTATCACCTCTGAAATTGATAAGTGTAGTCAAATACAAACATTAATAGTAGATAAATTAAAATATACTGGTAGTGATTGAGTCCCCTGTTCTCTATGTAAAAGCACTTTGAGTGTATATGTTCAAAATTCATTCAAAATATGTGAATAAGAGTGTTGTTCATCTTCATCAAAGCAAGTAATATTGTACTTTTAAATCTTTAAACATAAAACATTATATCAACATGAAAATAGCACATTATGATCACACACAGGTGATGTCAGGTAACCTCAAATCATGAGATTCATCAGTCAGAAGAGCAGTGCCGAAACACGACTGACGTAAAGCGTTCTTCTGCAAACTGCTTGCTATTTTAAGTCTAACCACAGATGGCGCTAGAGAGCACACAGTTACGTAGTGCAGCTTTAAAAAATGGTTTTACTACAGTAACCAATACTTAAAACTATGGCTTCCACACTTTATAACATATTGCACATACTGTATGTAATCATGATCAAGAATACTACAGAACCCCTCGAAACACAGCTACTAACAAGGGGTGTATAGTAACGAAATACAAATACTTCATTACTGTACTTAAATACAGCTTTTCAATATTTGTACTTGAGTATAAATATTTTTTTGGACTTTTACTTCACTACATTTGAAAGAGAAAATTGTACGTGCTAATATGCATGCAGATCGGTGATAGTGATGTCTGATTTGTGAAAGAATCATTTCAGTCGAATCTTTTAAATTTGATTCATTTGAACAGATAAAAAAAGATCCAAAAAGCATTCTGAATGATTCGTTTGTGAATCACGAATCTAAATCACAAGCGAAGACAAGAAACTGAGAAACTGCTCATGTAAGTTTAAATAGTTTTTTGACGAATGCATTTGATAAGTTTAGGCTTAAACATTATGAAAGCTGTTAAATAATGATTCAGTTATGTGTTATCAGTCTCCAGCCTTTCCAGAAAACATGTTCACATTAAAGTCAATCAAAAGCTTTTACCTTTTACATTTAACCAAGCACATCGCATGAATAATTACCAGCCCTCATGAAAATCTCCAACAATATTTATTTTATAAACTAGGGTGTTCTGGGTGGTTAAAGTGTTCTCTTTGTGTTTTAGCACATTGATGCTACAGTATGTGGTTACTAGGGTGTTCTGGATGGTTGCTGGGGCATGCTATGCAGTTGTCAAGGTGATCTGCTGTGTGTTTTACTGCATTGCTTCAATTTGTGATTGCCAGGGTGTTGCTATGCTGTTGTTATGTTGTTTAAACTGTGTTTTTAGCACATTGATATACAGTTGCCAGGTTGTTGCTATGCTGTTGTTATGTTGTTTAAACTGTTTTTAGCACATCGATATGCAGTTGCCAGGTTGTTGCTAAGCTGTTGTTATGTTGTTTAAACTGTGTTTTTAGCACATTGATATGCAGTCGCCAGGTTGTTGCTATGCTGTTGTTATGTTGTTTATACTGTGTTTTTAGCACATTAATATACAGTTGCCAGGGTTGTTGCTATGCTGTAGTTATGTTGTTTAAGCACATTGATATACAGCTGCCAGGGTTGTTGCTATGCTGTTGTTATGTTGTTTAAACTGTGTTTTTAGCACATTGATATGCAGTTGCCAGGGTGTTGCTATGCTGTAGTTATGTTGTTTAAACTGTGTTTTTAGCACATTGATATGCAGTCGCCAGGTTGTTGCTATGCTGTTGTTATGTTGTTTAAACTGTGTTTTTAGCACATTGATATGCAGTTGCCAGGGTGTTGCTATGCTGTTGTTATGTTGTTGTTATGTTGTTTAAACTGTGTTTTTAGCACATTGATATGCAGTTGCCAGGGTGTTGCTATGCTGTAGTTATGTTGTTTAAACTGTGTTTTTAGCACATTGATATGCAGTCGCCAGGTTGTTGCTATGCTGTTGTTATGTTGTTTAAACTGTGTTTTTAGCACATTGATATGCAGTTGCCAGGTTGTTGCTAAGCTGTTGTTATGTTGTTGTTATGTTGTTTAAACTGTGTTTTTAGCACATTGATATGCAGTTGCCAGGGTGTTGCTATGCTGTAGTTATGTTGTTTAAACTGTGTTTTTAGCACATTGATATGCAGTTGCCAGGTTGTTGCTATGCTGTTGTTATGTTATTGTTATGTTGTTTAAACTGTGTTTTTAGCACATTGATATGCAGTTGCCAGGGTGTTGCTATGCTGTAGTTATGTTGTTTAAACTGTGTTTTTAGCACATTGATATGCAGTTGCCAGGTTGTTGCTATGCTGTTGTTATGTTGTTGTTATGTTGTTTAAACTGTGTTTTTAGCACATTGATATGCAGTTGCCAGGGTGTTGCTATGCTGTAGTTATGTTGTTTAAACTGTGTTTTTAGCACATTGATATGCAGTTGCCAGGTTGTTGCTATGCTGTTGTTATGTTGTTTAAACTGTTTTTAGCACATCGATATGCAGTTGCATAAAAAGCTTTTACCTTTTACATTTAACCAAGCACATCGCATGAATAATTACCAGCCCTCATGAAAATCTCCAACAATATTTATTTTATAAACTAGGGTGTTCTGGGTGGTTAAAGTGTTCTCTTTGTGTTTTAGCACATTGATGCTACAGTATGTGGTTACTAGGGTGTTCTGGATGGTTGCTGGGGCATGCTATGCAGTTGTCAAGGTGATCTGCTGTGTGTTTTACTGCATTGCTTCAATTTGTGATTGCCAGGGTGTTGCTATGCTGTTGTTATGTTGTTTAAACTGTGTTTTTAGCACATTGATATACAGTTGCCAGGTTGATGCTATGCTGTTGTTATGTTGTTTAAACTGTTTTTAGCACATCGATATGCAGTTGCCAGGTTGTTGCTAAGCTGTTGTTATGTTGTTTAAACTGTGTTTTTAGCACATTGATATGCAGTCGCCAGGTTGTTGCTATGCTGTTGTTATGTTGTTTATACTGTGTTTTTAGCACATTAATATACAGTTGCCAGGGTTGTTGCTATGCTGTAGTTATGTTGTTTAAGCACATTGATATACAGCTGCCAGGGTTGTTGCTATGCTGTTGTTATGTTGTTTAAACTGTGTTTTTAGCACATTGATATGCAGTTGCCAGGGTGTTGCTATGCTGTAGTTATGTTGTTTAAACTGTGTTTTTAGCACATTGATATGCAGTCGCCAGGTTGTTGCTATGCTGTTGTTATGTTGTTTAAACTGTGTTTTTAGCACATTGATATGCAGTTGCCAGGGTGTTGCTATGCTGTTGTTATGTTGTTGTTATGTTGTTTAAACTGTGTTTTTAGCACATTGATATGCAGTTGCCAGGGTGTTGCTATGCTGTAGTTATGTTGTTTAAACTGTGTTTTTAGCACATTGATATGCAGTCGCCAGGTTGTTGCTATGCTGTTGTTATGTTGTTTAAACTGTGTTTTTAGCACATTGATATGCAGTTGCCAGGTTGTTGCTATGCTGTAGTTATGTTGTTTAAACTGTGTTTTTAGCACATTGATATGCAGTCGCCAGGTTGTTGCTAAGCTGTTGTTATGTTGTTGTTATGTTGTTTAAACTGTGTTTTTAGCACATTGATATGCAGTTGCCAGGGTGTTGCTATGCTGTAGTTATGTTGTTTAAACTGTGTTTTTAGCACATTGATATGCAGTCGCCAGGTTGTTGCTATGCTGTTGTTATGTTGTTTAAACTGAGTTTTTAGCACATTGATATGCAGTCACCAGGGTGTTGCTATGCTGTTGTTGTGTTGTTTAAACTGTGTTTTTAGCACATTGATATGCAGTTGCCAGGGTGTTGCTATGCTGTAGTTATGTTGTTTAAACTGTGTTTTTAGCACATTGATATGCAGTTGCCAGGTTGTTGCTATGCTGTTGTTATGTTGTTGTTATGTTGTTTAAACTGTGTTTTTAGCACATTGATATGCAGTTGCCAGGGTGTTGCTATGCTGTAGTTATGTTGTTTAAACTGTGTTTTTAGCACATTGATATGCAGTTGCCAGGTTGTTGCTATGCTGTTGTTATGTTGTTTAAACTGTTTTTAGCACATCGATATGCAGTTGCATAAAAAGCTTTTACCTTTTACATTTAACCAAGCACATCGCATGAATAATTACCAGCCCTCATGAAAATCTCCAACAATATTTATTTTATAAACTAGGGTGTTCTGGGTGGTTAAAGTGTTCTCTTTGTGTTTTAGCACATTGATGCTACAGTATGTGGTTACTAGGGTGTTCTGGATGGTTGCTGGGGCATGCTATGCAGTTGTCAAGGTGATCTGCTGTGTGTTTTACTGCATTGCTTCAATTTGTGATTGCCAGGGTGTTGCTATGCTGTTGTTATGTTGTTTAAACTGTGTTTTTAGCACATTGATATACAGTTGCCAGGTTGTTGCTATGCTGTTGTTATGTTGTTTAAACTGTTTTTAGCACATCGATATGCAGTTGCCAGGTTGTTGCTAAGCTGTTGTTATGTTGTTTAAACTGTGTTTTTAGCACATTGATATGCAGTCGCCAGGTTGTTGCTATGCTGTTGTTATGTTGTTTATACTGTGTTTTTAGCACATTGATATACAGTTGCCAGGGTTGTTGCTATGCTGTAGTTATGTTGTTTAAGCACATTGATATACAGCTGCCAGGGTTGTTGCTATGCTGTTGTTATGTTGTTTAAACTGTGTTTTTAGCACATTGATATGCAGTTGCCAGGGTGTTGCTATGCTGTAGTTATGTTGTTTAAACTGTGTTTTTAGCACATTGATATGCAGTCGCCAGGTTGTTGCTATGCTGTTGTTATGTTGTTTAAACTGTGTTTTTAGCACATTGATATGCAGTTGCCAGGGTGTTGCTATGCTGTTGTTATGTTGTTGTTATGTTGTTTAAACTGTGTTTTTAGCACATTGATATGCAGTTGCCAGGGTGTTGCTATGCTGTAGTTATGTTGTTTAAACTGTGTTTTTAGCACATTGATATGCAGTCGCCAGGTTGTTGCTATGCTGTAGTTATGTTGTTTAAACTGTGTTTTTAGCACATTGATATGCAGTTGCCAGGTTGTTGCTATGCTGTTGTTATGTTGTTTAAACTGTGTTTTTAGCACATTGATATGCAGTCACCAGGGTGTTGCTATGCTGTTGTTGTGTTGTTTAAACTGTGTTTTTAGCACATTGATATGCAGTTGCCAGGGTGTTGCTATGCTGTAGTTATGTTGTTTAAACTGTGTTTTTAGCACATTGATATGCAGTTGCCAGGTTGTTGCTATGCTGTTGTTATGTTGTTGTTATGTTGTTTAAACTGTGTTTTTAGCACATTGATATGCAGTTGCCAGGGTGTTGCTATGCTGTAGCTATGTTGTTTAAACTGTGTTTTTAGCACATTGATATGCAGTCGCCAGGTTGTTGCTAAGCTGTTGTTATGTTGTTGTTATGTTGTTTAAACTGTGTTTTTAGCACATTGATATGCAGTTGCCAGGGTGTTGCTATGCTGTAGTTATGTTGTTTAAACTGTGTTTTTAGCACATTGATATGCAGTCGCCAGGGTGTTCTGGGTGGTTGCTTATTGGCCCAAATGAAAAGAGCCCAGTCTCTATTCTGGTCACCAAATATGACTCAGCTGCATTCTTCAATGTGACAATTTGATATGGACTGTTTTTTTGTTTTGTGTTTCTCAATCATATGTATTCAACTCATATATAAACACTATTTCAGTCAAGTTGAGGTTTAAACTGCATTCAAGTCCTCCTGGGAAGTTTATACTTAGAAGTTCAGAAGTTGTAATTTCGATGTAATGGGCGTTCAAGTGATTTTAGTTGGATAAAATGGGCTCGTTTTGCAATTTTTCACTCTCTGAAAAAGCAGGAAGCTTTTCCAGCTCCAATGCAAAGACATGTTACATGTGTTCACATTCACTATAATGTATTAGCTGGGTCCACATATACTGATGGGAAATGTTATTCTGTCACCACATATAAACTAGCTAAATTAGTCTTTTTTTCTTCATCAAAAGGACTTAAACGCTTCATTAAAAGGATCACTCAAAAATGAAAATGCATCATTTACTCGCCTTCATGCCATCCCAGATGTGTTTGACTTTCTTAACCAGAACACATTTGAAGAAAAATAGATAAATATCTCAGCTCAGAAGGTCCTTAAAATGCGAGTGGATGGAGATTTCTCTTTTGAAGCTGCAAAGTCAGTATAAACGTCATACATATGACTTTAAATTAATTATATTAATGTCTTCTAAAGTGACATAATTGCTTTTGGTTCTAAAAGATCAATATTTAAATACTTTTTAAACTCTAAATCATCCCTTCCGTATGATTTTTGTGTGAACAATCCCTTTAAATGATGTGGAACCCGTTCGTTCTCAGATTGTTGTAGAAAGTGTGCATGGGCCTTTACACAGATGATTTAATACACAAGTCAAGAATTCAACCACTTCCTCATTGTGTGTTCCAAACTCACACACACACACACACACACACACACACACACAACTGTGAGAAAAAATAACATCACGCTTCATGTTTAATTCTATAGTAAACAGGTCAAAGGTAAATAGTGGATAATGTTTGGAGTGTGTGTGAGTGTGTGTGTGTGTGTGTGTGTGTGTGTGTGTGTGTGTGTGTGTGTGTGTGTGAGTGTGTGTGTGTGTGTGTGTGTGTGTGTGTGTGGAGCTCTTGAGTGCTGAAGGATAAGTGCTGAATATGTAAGTGTAGTGCTGACAGTGCTGCATGATTGAGATTCAATATGACCAAAACACTTACTGTGTGTGTGAGTGTGTGAGTATGTTTGTGTGTGTGTGTGTGTGTGTGTGTTTGAGGCCAATTAGAGCTGCTGCCTCTCACACAGAGTTTAACCCAACTGCAGCAAATAATGAGACCAGCACTGTATATGTATTTGTGTGTGTGTGTGTGTGTGTGTGTGTGTGTGTTTGTGTGTGTGTGTGACTGTCCATCACACAAGAATAAATTGACACTCAGACAAACCTTTGACCGCCTCTCTATGACACTTGTGTGTGTTTGTGTGTGTGTGTGTTTGTGTGTGTGTGTGTGTGTGTGTGTGTGTGTGTGTGTGTGTGTGTGTGTGCGAGTGTGTTTGAAAGATTATTTTCAAGAACACACACAATGTGTAAATGTCTGACTGCCAAAATATTTGTATCTGGACAGCTAATAAGAGTCTGTAACTTGTGTTTAATATTTGGGGTTTAGAGCACTCACATTCAGATATTGTGACGGGTTCACTGAGAGGTGAAATCATTCAACAGTTGCCCCACTTTAATGTGCAATACTTCAGTGTGTGTTATTCCCATACCTCGATCAGTCTTATCCAGGTGATATATGTGTTGTTTAGTGTAATGCACATTAATATCAACTCATTGTGCAAATGAGGAATGATTCACTAACATCAGCACAATTTGGCTGGCGATATTAAATCGAGCTATTACTGCCCACAGGAACATCCATTAATTCATCAAATAATGGAAAAGAGTGTTATAGTTGGTTATTTATCTAGGTGAGTGGATCGGGAATTTACATAGTAACTGGCCCAAAAGTCTGGCCGAGTCGGTTCGCTGTCCTTTTCGGCATATCGTGGCGCCGATTTGTGGTCCATTCTACATAACGCGGCGGCACATTTGAGCTTAACGAGGCCCATTCGGACAGTTTCGTCCTCATAATAGCTTCTTGTTTTAAATGATAAAAAAGTGCTTTCCATTCAATATTGGGCTTATCAGTTTGTAAACAGTATATAGTATGACTAATGTCACTAAAACATACATTTGCCTTTTTACAGCCACATGCAGGTCTTAGTAATGTCTTAATCAAACATGCATTAGAACGGGTTAGTGTGGTAGAGAAAACATGTCATATGAAATAGTGTTGGCCATTTCTCCATTGATCACAGTGTCATCACAAGGGAAACGTAAGAACATCCCATGAAGAGAACTCAACATGTAAAGTACTATTGTATAAACGTTCTGCAGTGTTTCTTATTTGTCTGTATCTCTCTCTCTCTTCCAGAACGAGCACTGACACGTGCATTGTAATGTCATGCCATGTAAAGGTGCTTATATTTTGCAATCACGATGGTAAGAAACAATTATCATGCACACACTGCTTTATGACCAAGTTCTCCTGCTTTAATGGAAAAGCCTCATCTGACTGCACCACAGATATTTGTACAGCATATGAAAAAAGTCTCTTTAACCTTCTAGAAGTCCGTACAGGCCAAATAAGTCAAATCAGATAAAGTAAAATAATACTCCATATCTGCCTTATATATGCCATATATCTGCCATATATCTGCCTTATATCTGCTTTATATCTGCCTTATATCTGCTTTATATCTGCCTTATATCTGCTTTATATCTGCCTTATATCTGCCTTATATCTGCCTTATATCTGCCTTATATCTGCTTTATATCTGCCTTATATCTGCCTTATATCTGCTTTATATCTGCCATATATCTGCTTTATATCTGCTCTATATCTGCTTTATATCTGCTATATATCTGCTTTATATCTGCTTTATATCTGCTCTATATCTGCTTTATATCTGCTATATATCTGCCTTATATCTGCCATATATCTGCTTTATATCTACTATATATCTGCCTTATATCTGCCATATATCTGCTTTATATCTGCCATATATCTGCTTTTTATCTGCTTTATATCTGCTTTATATCTGCTTTATATCTACTATATATCTGCCTTATATCTGCCATATATCTGCTTTATATCTGCTCTATATCTGCCTTATATCTGCTATATATCTGCTTTATATCTGCTATATATCTGCTTTATATCTGCCATATATCTGCTTTATATCTGCTCTATATCTGCCATATATATGCTTTATATCTGCTATATATCTGCTTTATATCTGCTATATATCTGCTTTATATCTGCTTTATATCTGCCATATATCTGCTTTATATCTGCTCTATATCTGCCTTATATCTGCTTTATATCTACTATATATATCTGCTTTATATCTGCTATATATCTGTTTTATATCTGCCATATATCTGCTTTATATCTACTATATATCTGCCTTATATCTGCCATATATCTGCTTTATATCTGCTATATATCTGCCTTATATCTGCTATATATCTGCTTTATATCTGCTATATATCTGCTTTATATCTGCTATATATCTGCCTTATATCTGCCATATATCTGCTTTATATCTGCTATATATCTGCCTTATATCTGCTATATATCTGCTTTATATCTGCCATATATCTGCTTTATATCTGCTATATATCTGCCATATATCTGCTTTATATCTGCTATATATCTGCCTTATATCTGCTTTATATCTGCCTTATATCTGCTATATATCTGCTTTATATCTGCCATATATCTGCTTTATATCTGCCATATATCTGCCATATATCTACCATATATCTGCTTTATATCTACTATATATATCTGCTTTATATCTGCTATATATCTGTTTTATATCTGCTTTATATCTGCCATATATCTGCTTTATATCTACTATATATCTGCCTTATATCTGCCATATATCTGCTTTATATCTGCTATATATCTGCCTTATATCTGCTATATATCTGCTTTATATCTGCTATATATCTGCTTTATATCTGCTATATATCTGCCTTATATCTGCCATATATCTGCTTTATATCTGCTATATATCTGCCTTATATCTGCTATATATCTGCTTTATATCTGCCATATATCTGCTTTATATCTGCTATATATCTGCCATATATCTGCTTTATATCTGCTATATATCTGCCTTATATCTGCTTTATATCTGCCTTATATCTGCTATATATCTGCTTTATATCTGCCATATATCTGCTTTATATCTGCTATATATCTGCCTTATATCTGCTTTATATCTGCCTTATATCTGCTATATATCTGCTTTATATCTGCCATATATCTGCTTTATATCTGCTATATATCTGCCTTATATCTGCTTTATATCTGCCTTATATCTGCTATATATCTGCTTTATATCTGCCATATATCTGCTTTATATCTGCTATATATCTGCTATATATCTGCTTTATATCTGCCATATATCTGCTTTATATCTGCCATATATCTGCCATATATCTGCTATATATATCTGCCTTATATCTGCCATATATCTGCCATATATCTGCTTTATATCTGCTATATATCTGCCTTATATCTGCTATATATCTGCTTTATATCTGCCATATATCTGCTTTATATCTGCTATATATCTGCCTTATATCTGCCATATATCTGCTTTATATCTGCTATATATCTGCCTTATATCTGCTATATATCTGCTTTATATCTGCTATATATCTGCTTTATATCTGCTCTATATCTGCCATATATCTGCTTTATATCTGATATATATCTGCTTTATATCTGCTTTATATCTGCCATATATCTGCTTTATATCTGCTCTATATCTGCCTTATATCTGCTTTATATCTACTATATATCTGCTTTATATCTGCTATATATCTGCTTTATATCTGCTTTATATCTGCTATATATCTGCTTTATATCTGCTTTATATCTGCCATATATCTGCTTTATATCTACTATATATCTGCCTTATATCTGCTTTATATCTATTATATATCTGCCATATATCTGCTTTATATCTGCCATATATCTGCCATATATCTGCTTTATATCTACTATATATCTGCTTTATATCTACTATATATCTGCCTTATATCTACTATATATCTGCCTTATATCTGCTTTATATCTGCCATATATCTGCTTTATATCTACTATATATCTGCCTTATATCTGCTTTATATCTATTATATATCTGCCATATATCTGCTTTATATCTACTATATATCTGCCTTATATCTGCTTTATATCTATTATATATCTGCCATATATCTGCTTTATATCTACTATATATCTGCCTTATATCTGCTTTATATCTATTATATATCTGCCTTATATCTGCTATATATCTGCTTTATATCTGCTATATATCTGCTTTTTATCTGCTCTATATCTGCCATATATCTGCTTTATATCTGATATATATCTGCTTTATATCTATTATATATCTGCCATATATCTGCTTTATATCTACTATATATCTGCCTTATATCTGCTTTATATCTATTATATATCTGCCATATATCTGCTTTATATCTACTATATATCTGCCTTATATCTGCTTTATATCTATTATATATCTGCCATATATCTGCTTTATATCTGCTATATATCTGCTTTATATCTGCTATATATCTGCTTTATATCTGCTATATATCTGCCTTATATCTGCCATATATCTGCTTTATATCTGCTATATATCTGCCTTATATCTGCTATATATCTGCTTTATATCTGCCATATATCTGCTTTATATCTGCTATATATCTGCCATATATCTGCTTTATATCTGCTATATATCTGCCTTATATCTGCTTTATATCTGCCTTATATCTGCTATATATCTGCTTTATATCTGCCATATATCTGCTTTATATCTGCTATATATCTGCCTTATATCTGCTTTATATCTGCCTTATATCTGCTATATATCTGCTTTATATCTGCCATATATCTGCTTTATATCTGCTATATATCTGCCTTATATCTGCTTTATATCTGCCTTATATCTGCTATATATCTGCTTTATATCTGCCATATATCTGCTTTATATCTGCTATATATCTGCTATATATCTGCTTTATATCTGCCATATATCTGCTTTATATCTGCCATATATCTGCCATATATCTGCTATATATATCTGCCTTATATCTGCCATATATCTGCCATATATCTGCTTTATATCTGCTATAT
This sequence comes from Xyrauchen texanus, assembly GCF_025860055.1. Lineage (NCBI taxonomy): Eukaryota > Metazoa > Chordata > Actinopteri > Cypriniformes > Catostomidae > Xyrauchen > Xyrauchen texanus. Next base: position 38,123,092 of record NC_068313.1, on the reverse strand, counting down.
ATCTGCCTTATATCTGCTATATATCTGCTTTATATCTGCCATATATCTGCTTTATATCTGCTATATATCTGCCTTATATCTGCCATATATCTGCTTTATATCTGCTATATATCTGCCTTATATCTGCTATATATCTGCTTTATATCTGCTATATATCTGCTTTATATCTGCTCTATATCTGCCATATATCTGCTTTATATCTGATATATATCTGCTTTATATCTGCTTTATATCTGCCATATATCTGCTTTATATCTGCTCTATATCTGCCTTATATCTGCTTTATATCTACTATATATCTGCTTTATATCTGCTATATATCTGCTTTATATCTGCTTTATATCTGCTATATATCTGCTTTATATCTGCTTTATATCTGCCATATATCTGCTTTATATCTACTATATATCTGCCTTATATCTGCTTTATATCTATTATATATCTGCCATATATCTGCTTTATATCTGCCATATATCTGCCATATATCTGCTTTATATCTACTATATATCTGCTTTATATCTACTATATATCTGCCTTATATCTACTATATATCTGCCTTATATCTGCTTTATATCTGCCATATATCTGCTTTATATCTACTATATATCTGCCTTATATCTGCTTTATATCTATTATATATCTGCCATATATCTGCTTTATATCTACTATATATCTGCCTTATATCTGCTTTATATCTATTATATATCTGCCATATATCTGCTTTATATCTACTATATATCTGCCT
>NC_068313.1:38112347-38114847 GCF_025860055.1 Xyrauchen texanus | reverse complement strand
CTGGATGTTAAGTCATGCAGTAAATAGGGAGCAAGGGTGCATCCTATAGCTCTCTATAACTGTTCTGAGACCAGTGCAGACAGACAGCACACTGAAGGTTAAGTCATGCACTAAATAGGGAGCAAGGGAGCATCCTATATCTCTCCTATAACTGTTCTGAGACCAGTGCAGACAGACAGCACACTGGAGGTTAAGTCATGCACTAAATAGGGAGCAAGGGAGCATCCTATAGCTCTCCTATAACTGTTCTGAGACCAGTGCAGACAGACAGCACACTGGATGTTAAGTCATGCAGTAAATAGGGAGCAAGGGTGCATCCTATAGCTCTCTATAACTGTTCTGAGACCAGTGCAGACAGACAGCACACTGAAGGTTAAGTCATGCACTAAATCGGGAGCAAGGGAGCATCCTATATCTCTCCTATAACTGTTCTGAGACCAGTGCAGACAGACAGCACACTGGAGGTTAAGTCATGCACTAAATAGGGAGCAAGGGAGCATCCTATAGCTCTCCTATAACTGTTCTGAGACCAGTGCAGACAGACAGCACACTGGAGGTTAAGTCATGCACTAAATAGGGAGCAAGGGAGCATCCTATAGCTCTCTATAACTGTTCTGAGACCAGTGCAGACAGACAGCACACTGGATGTTAAGTCATGCAGTAAATAGGGAGCAAGGGAGCATCCTATAGCTCTCCTATAACTGTTCTGAGACCAGTGCAGACAGACAGCACACTGGAGGTTAAGTCATGCACTAAATAGGGAGCAAGGGAGCATCCTATAGCTCTCCTATAACTGTTCTGAGACCAGTGCAGACAGACAGCACACTGGAGGTTAAGTCATGCACTAAATAGGGAGCAAGGGAGCATCCTATAGCTCTCCTATAACTGTTCTGAGACCAGTGCAGACAGACAGCACACTGGAGGTTAAGTCATGCACTAAATAGGGAGCAAGGGAGCATCCTATAGCTCTCCTATAACTGTTCTGAGACCAGTGCAGACAGACAGCACACTGGAGGTTAAGTCATGCACTAAATAGGGAGCAAGGGAGCATCCTATAGCTCTCCTATAACTGTTCTGAGATCAGTGCAGACAGACAGCACACTGGAGGTTAAGTCATGCACTAAATAGGGAGCAAGGGAGCATCCTATAGCTCTCTATAACTGTTCTGAGACCAGTGCAGACAGACAGCACACTGGAGGTTAAGTCATGCACTAAATAGGGAGCAAGGGAGCATCCTATAGCTCTCCTATAACTGTTCTGAGACCAGTGCAGACAGACAGCACACTGGAGGTTCATGCACTAAATAGGGAGCAAGGGAGCATCCTATAACTCTCCTATAACTGTTCTGAGACCAATGCAGACAGACAGCACACTGGAGGTTCATGCACTAAATAGGGAGCACACACTTACACACTCACACACACACACACATGTTGTGTTTCCATGTTTTATGGGGACTTTCCATAGACATAATGGTTTTTATACTGTACAAACTTTATATTCTATCCCCTAAACCTAACCCTACCCCTAAACCTAACCCTCACAGAAAACTTTCTGCATTTTTACATTTTCAAAAAACATAATTTAGTATGATTTATAAGCTGTTTTCCTCATGGGGACCGACAAAATGTCCCCACAAGGTCAAACATTTCGGGTTTTACTATCCTTATGGGGACATTTGGTCCCCACAAAGTGATAAATACACGCTCACACACACTCGCACACACTCATACACACACACCCACACACACACACACACACACACAACACATACTCATATACTCATACACACACACAAACACACTCACACAACACATAGACACACACACACTCATACACTCATACACACACATACACACTCACTCACACACTCACACAATCACACACACACATACACACTCACTCACACACTCACACAATCACACACACACACTCACACAATCTCACACACACACACACACACACTCATACACTCATACACACACACACACACACACATACACACTCACTCACACAATCACACACACACACACACACTCATACATACACACACACACACATACACACTCACTCACACACTCACACACACACACTCATACATACAAACACACACATACACACTCACTCACACACTCACACAATCACACACACACACACACACTCATACATACACACACACACACTCATACATACACACACACACACACACTCATACATACACACACACACACACACTCATACATACACACACACACATACACACTCACTCACACACTCACACAATCACACACACACATACACACTCACTCACACACTCACACACACACACACACACACACACTCATACACTCATACACTTATAGACACACACACACACACACACACATACACACTCACTCACACACTCACACAATCACACACACACACACTCATACATACACACACACACACATACACACTCACTCACACACTCACACACACACACTCATACATACAAACA
>NC_068313.1:38099847-38107347 GCF_025860055.1 Xyrauchen texanus | reverse complement strand
CAAAAAGCGATCAGACTCGAGTCGAGTCGTGCAGTGGAAAAGCCCCATTACAGAGTATAAACCTGAACAACTGTGTGATGAATCCTAATTAAAAGATTAAATAATGCTGATACACCTTAAAGTCAAAATTAATTATTTTGTTCTTCATTTTTGGTTTTATTGTGAGTGATTCATCGTGTAATTCAGATGAAAATAAAATGTTTGTTTGTACAATCCGCATCTGAAACATCATGCAGCCCTTTTATTATTGATCATATGGCTCATGACCACTGAAGCAGGGCTGAGTCTGCCCATCCCTGGATGGGACCCCTCCTGGGGAAACTAAGTTTGCTGCTGGAAGTGGTATTAGGGTTTCCAGCAGGGGGTGTTCAACCTGCGGCTGTGTGGGTCCTAATGCCCCCGTCACTATACTGTCTTTCGGAGTTCCTGAGGTCCAGACTCTCTGTTAATAATCCCAGGACACTTCTCGTAAAGAGTAGGGGTGTAACCCTGGTGTCAATCAAGACCTCCTAATAATCCCATCCATTAATTGGCTCTGTATCTCTCTCGCTGTATTGCTGCCGTCACATGGTCCAGGTGTTGAGCAAACGGCCCTGAGAAGTGTTTCAGTGACTGAACGCTGATGTTAATGATGTCTAACTGTGTGTTCACACTCTTGGCCGCTTTCACCAGTTCTGACCTCATGCGGTTACATAATTAATCACAAAACCTCTGACTGTAAGACGCTCGGACGTTTTACTCGGACTGCAGATTATTAGTGTCCGAGCTCAATTGAAGATGTGTTTTATCCTCAATCAGCGCTTCAGCATATGAGATAGAGAAGTGTGTTTCTGGCCCTACAGGGATGTGTGCGGTGGACATCAGAAGAGATTTGTAACATCTTTATAGCGCTCATCGTGACACGAGCGTTATGTATTTCAGCAGTGTTCTCCTGGATGTTTCCGAGCGCTTGAGAGGAATGTCATTATCTCATTAGTGTAAATGATCCTCAGTATTCCTAATGAAGGTCTGCCGTAATGAAACAGGTTTGGCAATGATAAACGTTGTCCTTGTGATCTGTTGTCATCTATTAGCAGAAGCGCGCTGATGCGTAACACACAATGAGCTGCTGAACACTGAGCACAATGTGTGTGTGTGTGTGTGTGTGTGTGTGTGTAATGAGTGTGTTTCTTCAGTGTTAGTTTGTCTTATTCATGCCGTCTCTGCACACTTGATTTATCACTGATGTTTCAGGTGCAGGACTTTCTGAAAGCACACTCATGAATCACAGCAGGAACAATGAGAAGAAAAACTTTTTCCAAGGACTCAAAAACAATCTTCTTTCTCTGACTTTCAAAGAAATGCACTGCAGGACAGACGTTTATTACTTACTGTTAGAGGTTTGATCAAATGAGCATTATTAACACTAACTAACACTGAGAATGGGTGTGTCTTAAATCTGAGGAAACCACAGGAACAATGATGAGTGGATTATAGTAATAAATCAATAAACATCACAAATCATGACAAAAGAGTAAAGACACAAACATGCAGAGAAATCCCAGAAGTGCAGATTACTGTCAGAGATCAGATCGGTGAATCATCAGTCAGTTTTAAGAATCTCAGATGGATCCAGCAGAAGAAATACAAATAATCATGAAACTTTCTCTGTTGTGCTGTTGGACACTCTCATGATTTCATTCAGAGTCAGTGAATAATAAAAGCCGTTAATGAGTTTTTAGCCATTATAAAGAGTCCTTCATCTTCCCAGTGTTTCCTTCCGAAGTCTTTCATCTGAAAACCAGTTGAAGTTGTTTGTTTTTGTGTCATATCATAATGTCTATAGAGTCCAGTGTGAGTCCAGTGTGAGTCCAGTGTGAGTCCAGTGTGTGTTCAGTGTGAGTCCAGTGTGAGTTCAGTGTGAGTCCAGTGTGTGTTCAGTGTGAGTCCAGTGTGAGTCCAGTGTGAGTCCAGTGTGTGTTCAGTGTGAGTCCAGTGTGAGTTCAGTGTGAGTCCAGTGTGAGTCCAGTGTGAGTCCAGTGTGTGTTCAGTGTGAGTCCAGTGTGAGTCCAGTGTGTGTTCAGTGTGAGTCCAGTGTGAGTCCAGTGTGTGTTCAGTGTGAGTCCAGTGTGAGTTCAGTGTGAGTCCAGTGTGAGTCCAGTGTGTGTTCAGTGTGAGTCCAGTGTGAGTCCAGTGTGTGTTCAGTGTGAGTCCAGTGTGTGTTCAGTGTGAGTCCAGTGTGAGTCCAGTGTGAGTCCAGTGTGTGTTCAGTGTGAGTCCAGTGTGAGTCCAGTGTGTGTTCAGTGTGAGTCCAGTGTGAGTCCAGTGTGAGTCCAGTGTGTGTTCAGTGTGAGTCCAGTGTGAGTCCAGTGTGTGTTCAGTGTGAGTCCAGTGTGAGTCCAGTGTGAGTCCAGTGTGTGTTCAGTGTGAGTTCAGTGTGAGTTCAGTGTGAGTCCAGTGTGTGTTCAGTGTGAGTCCAGTGTGACTTCAGTGTGACTTCAGTGTGAATCCAGTGTGAGTCCAGTGTGTGTTCAGTGTGAGTCCAGTGTGTGTTCAGTGTGAGTCCAGTGTGACTTCAGTGTGACTTCAGTGTGAATCCAGTGTGAGTCCAGTGTGAGTCCAGTGTGACTTCAGTGTGAGTCCAGTGTGAGTCCAGTGTGTGTTCAGTGTGAGTCCAGTGTGAGTCCAGTGTGTGTTCAGTGTGAGTCCAGTGAGTCCAGTGTGTGTTCAGTGTGAGTCCAGTGTGAGTCCAGTGTGAGTCCAGTGTGAGTCCAGTGTGTGTTCAGTGTGAGTCCAGTGTGAGTCCAGTGTGAGTCCAGTGTGTGTTCAGTTTGAGTTCAGTGTGAGTTCAGTGTGAGTCCAGTGTGTGTTCAGTGTGAGTTCAGTGTGAGTTCAGTGTGAGTCCAGTGTGTGTTCAGTGTGAATCCAGTGTGTGTTCAGTGTGAGTCCAGTGTGTGTTCAGTGTGAGTCCAGTGTGACTTCAGTGTGACTTCAGTGTGAATCCAGTGTGAGTCCAGTGTGAGTCCAGTGTGACTTCAGTGTGAGTCCAGTGTGAGTCCAGTGTGTGTTCAGTGTGAGTCCAGTGTGAGTCCAGTGTGTGTTCAGTGTGAGTCCAGTGAGTCCAGTGTGTGTTCAGTGTGAGTCCAGTGTGAGTCCAGTGTGAGTCCAGTGTGAGTTCAGTGTGAGTCCAGTGTGAGTCCAGTGTGTCAAGTGTGTGTTCAGTGTGAGTCCAGTGTAAGTTCAGTGTGAGTCCAGTGTGAGTTCAGTGTGAGTCCAGTGTGAGTCCAGTGTGTGTTCAGTGTGAGTCCAGTGTGAGTCCAGTGTGTGTTCAGTGTGAGTCCAGTGTGTGTTCAGTGTGAGTCCAGTGTGAGTCCAGTGTGAGTCCAGTGTGTGTTCAGTGTGAGTCCAGTGTGAGTCCAGTGTGTGTTCAGTGTGAGTCCAGTGTGAGTTCAGTGTGAGTCCAGTGTGACTTCAGTGTGACTTCAGTGTGAGTCCAGTGTGAGTCCAGTGTGAGTTCAGTGTAACTTCAGTGTGAGTCCAGTGTGAGTCCAGTATCTGCTGGACAATCTGGAGCATATGTGTGTGTGTGTGTCTGATGTATCTGATGGTGTGTGTGTGTCTGATGTATCTGATGGTGTGTGTCTGATGTATCTGATGGTGTGTGTCTGATGTATCTGATGGTGTGTGTGTCTGATGTATCTGATGATGTGTGTGTCTGATGTATCTGATGGTGTGTGTGTCTGATGTATCTGATGGTGTGTGTGTGTCTGATGTATCTGATGGTGTGTGTGTCTGATGTATCTGATGGTGTGTGTCTGATGTATCTGATGGTGTGTGTCTGATGTATCTGATGATGTGTGTGTCTGATGTATCTGATGGTGTGTGTGTCTGATGTATCTGATGGTGTGTGTCTGATGTATCTGATGGTGTGTGTGTCTGATGTATCTGAAGGTGTGTGTCTGATGTATCTGATGGTGTGTGTGTCTGATGTATCTGATGGTGTGTGTGTGTGTCTGATGTATCTGATGGTGTGTGTCTGATGTATCTGATGGTGTGTGTCTGATGTATCTGATGGTGTGTGTGTCTGATGTATCTGATGGTGTGTGTGTGTCTGATGTATCTGATGGTGTGTGTCTGATGTATCTGATGGTGTGTGTGTCTGATGTATCTGATGGTGTGTGTCTGATGTATCTGATGGTGTGTGTGTCTGATGTATCTGATGGTGTGTGTGTGTCTGATGTATCTGATGGTGTGTGTCTGATGTATCTGATGGTGTGTGTGTGTGTCTGATGTATCTGATGGTGTGTGTCTGATGTATCTGATGGTGTGTGTGCGTCTGATGTATCTGATGGTGTGTGTGTGTCTGATGTATCTGATGGTGTGTGTGTCTGATGTATCTGATGGTGTGTGTGTGTCTGATGTATCTGATGGTGTGTGTCTGATGTATCTGATGGTGTGTGTGCATCTGATGTATCTGATGGTGTGTGTGTCTGATGTATCTGATGGTGTGTGTGTCTGATGTATCTGATGGTGTGTGTGTGTCTGATGTATCTGATGGTGTGTGTGTGTCTGATGTATCTGATGGTGTGTGTGTGTCTGATGTATCTGATGGTGTGTGTGTGTCTGATGTATCTGATGGTGTGTGTGTGTCTGATGTATCTGATGGTGTGTGTCTGATGTATCTGATGGTGTGTGTGTCTGATGTATCTGATGGTGTGTGTGTCTGATGTATCTGATGATGTGTGTGTGTCTGATGTATCTGATGGTGTGTGTGTGTCTGATGTATCTGATGATGTGTGTGTGTCTGATGTATCTGATGGTGTGTGTGTCTGATGTATCTGATGGTGTGTGTGTCTGATGTATCTGATGGTGTGTGTGTCTGATGTATCTGATGGTGTGTGTGTGTCTGATGTATCTGATGGTGTGTGTGTCTGATGTATCTGATGGTGTGTGTGTCTGATGTATCTGATGGTGTGTGTGTGTGTCTGATGTATCTGATAGTGTGTGTGTCTGATGTATCTGATGGTGTGTGTCTGATGTATCTGATGGTGTGTGTGTCTGATGTATCTGATGGTGTGTGTGTCTGATGTATCTGATGGTGTGTGTCTGATGTATCTGATGGTGTGTCTGATGTATCTGATGGTGTGTGTCTGATGTATCTGATGGTGTGTGTGTCTGATGTATCTGATGGTGTGTGTGTCTGATGTATCTGATGGTGTGTGTGTGTCTGATGTATCTGATGGTGTGTGTGTCTGATGTATCTGATGGTGTGTGTCTGATGTATCTGATGGTGTGTGTGTCTGATGTATCTGATGGTGTGTGTCTGATGTATCTGATGGTGTGTGTGTCTGATGTATCTGATGGTGTGTGTGTCTGATGTATCTGATGGTGTGTGTGTCTGATGTATCTGATGGTGTGTGTGTGTCTGATGTATCTGATGGTGTGTGTGTCTGATGTATCTGATGATGTGTGTGTGTCTGATGTATCTGATGGTGTGTGTGTCTGATGTATCTGATGGTGTGTGTCTGATGTATCTGATGGTGTGTGTCTGATGTATCTGATGGTGTGTGTGTCTGATGTATCTGATGGTGTGTGTGTGTCTGATGTATCTGATGGTGTGTGTGTCTGATGTATCTGATGGTGTGTGTGTCTGATGTATCTGATAGTGTGTGTGTCTGATGTATCTGATGGTGTGTGTGTCTGATGTATCTGATGGTGTGTGTGTCTGATGTATCTGATGGTGTGTGTGTCTGATGTATCTGATGGTGTGTGTGTCTGATGTATCTGATGGTGTGTGTGTCTGATGTATCTGATGGTGTGTGTGTCTGATGTATCTGATGGTGTGTGTGTGTCTGATGTATCTGATGGTGTGTGTGTCTGATGTATCTGATGGTGTGTGTGTCTGATGTATCTGATGGTGTGTGTGTCTGATGTATCTGATGGTGTGTGTGTCTGATGTATCTGATGGTGTGTGTGTCTGATGTATCTGATGGTGTGTGTCTGATGTATCTGATGGTGTGTGTGTGTCTGATGTATCTGATGGTGTGTGTGTGTCTGATGTATCTGATGGTGTGTGTGTCTGATGTATCTGATGGTGTGTGTGTGTCTGATGTATCTGATGATGTGTGTGTCTGATGTATCTGATGGTGTGTGTCTGATGTATCTGATGGTGTGTGTGTGTCTGATGTATCTGATGGTGTGTGTGTCTGATGTATATGATGGTGTGTGTGTCTGATGTATCTGATGGTGTGTGTGTCTGATGTATATGATAGTGTGTGTGTCTGATGTATCTGATGGTGTGTGTGTCTGATGTATCTGATGGTGTGTGTGTGTCTGATGTATCTGATGGTGTGTGTGTCTGATGTATATGATAGTGTGTGTGTCTGATGTATATGATGGTGTGTGTGTCTGATGTATCTGATGGTGTGTGTGTCTGATGTATATGATGGTGTGTGTGTCTGATGTATCTGATGGTGTGTGTGTCTGATGTATCTGATGGTGTGTGTGTGTCTGATGTATCTGATGGTGTGTGTGTCTGATGTATATGATAGTGTGTGTGTCTGATGTATATGATGGTGTGTGTGTCTGATGTATCTGATGGTGTGTGTGTCTGATGTATATGATGGTGTGTGTGTCTGATGTATCTGATGGTGTGTGTGTGTCTGATGTATCTGATGGTGTGTGTGTCTGATGTATATGATGGTGTGTGTGTCTGATGTATCTGATGGTGTGTGTGTCTGATGTATATGATGGTGTGTGTGTGTGTCTGATGTATCTGATAGTGTGTGTGTCTGATGTATCTGATGGTGTGTGTGTCTGATGTATATGATGGTGTGTGTGTGTCTGATGTATCTGATGGTGTGTGTGTCTGATGTATCTGATGGTGTGTGTGTGTCTGATGTATCTGATGGTGTGTGTGTGTCTGATGTATCTGATGGTGTGTGTGTGTCTGATGTATCTGATGGTGTGTGTGTGTCTGATGTATCTGATGGTGTGTGTGTCTGATGTATATGATGGTGTGTGTCTGATGTATCTGATGGTGTGTGTGTGTCTGATGTATCTGATGGTGTTTTTATGTCTCGCTAATTGAGATGAAAGTTGTTTGTGTCATTCCACACCTGTTTCATATGAATCTTTGAATAAATTACAAGTTTGTGTTGTGTTTCGCTGTAATGATCCTGACTGTACAGAAATACATTTGTAAAAAGTCCATCATGGTGCCATAACTCATAAAACTTGTTTATCCTCTGTTTGTTTGTTTGTTTGCTCCCTTAAGCTGAACAGCACCTGCCAAACACACGAGAGCAGCTCAACAAACATCCGCATCACACTGATGATCTAAACAACATCTGTGTGTGTTGAAATCTGTGCCAGTGAGTCTTCAGATCCAACAAGTGTAGAAAGACCACAGCAGCAATTTCCCAGCATGCACCTCGTCAAGAGAAGTCACTGAACAGCCCTAACCAGACAGAGTTAGTTTGATAAAGAGACGTGAGGTCATGTAATAATTAGCAGAGCATC
>NC_068313.1:38077347-38092347 GCF_025860055.1 Xyrauchen texanus | reverse complement strand
ACCGTACCCTACCCTAACATACCCTACCTACCCTAACATACCGTACCCTACGTACCCTAACATACCGTACCCTACCCTAACATAGCCTACCTACCCTAACATACCGTACCATACCTACACTAACATACCATACCCTACCCTAACATACCCTACCTACCCTAACATACCGTACCCTACGTACCCTAACATACCGTACCCTACCCTAACATACCGTACCTTACCTAACCTAACATACCGTACCTTACCTACCCTAACATACCATACCCTACCTACCCTAACATACCGTACCCTACCCTAACATACTGTACCCTACCCTAACATACCACACCCTACCTACCCTAACATACCACACCCTACCTACCATAACATACCACACCCTACCTACCCTAACATACCGTACCTTACCTACCCTAACATACCGTACCCTACCTACCCTAACGTACTGTACCCAACCTACCCTAACACACTGTATCCTACCTACCCTAACATACCGTACCCTACCCTAACATACGTACCCTACTACCCTAACATACCGTACCCTACCCTAACATACCGTACCCTACCTACCCTAACATACCGTACCCTACCTACCCTAATACACTGTACCCTACCTATACTAACATACCGTACCCTACCCTAACATACTGTACCCAACCTACCCTAACACACTGTACCCTACCTACCCTAACATACCATACCCTACCCTAACATACTGTACCCAACCTACCCTAACACACTGTACACTACCTACCCTAACATGCTGTACCCTACCTACCCTAACATACCGTACCCTACCTACCCTAAAATGCCGTACCCTACCCTAACACACTCTACCCAACCTACCCTAACACAATCGACCCTACCTACCCTAACATACCGTACCCTACCTACCCTAACATACTGTACCCTACCTATACTAACATACCGTACCCTACCCTAACATACGTACCCTACTACCCTAACATACCGTACCCTACCCTAACATACCGTACCCTACCTACCCTAATATACCGTACCCTACCTACCCTAACGTACTGTACCCTACCTACCCTAATACACTGTACCCTACCTATACTAACATACCGTACCCTACCCTAACATACTGTACCCAACCTACCCTAACACACTGTACCCTACCTACCCTAACATACCATACCCTACCCTAACATACTGTACCCAACCTACCCTAACACACTGTACACTACCTACCCTAACATACTGTACCCTACCTACCCTAACATACCGTACCCTACCTACCCTAAAATGCCGTACCCTACCCTAACACACTCTACCCAACCTACCCTAACACAATGTACCCTACCTACCCTAACATACCGTACCCTACCTACCCTAACATACTGTACCCTACCTACCCTAACATACCGTACCCTACCCTAACATACCGTACCCTACCTACCCTAACATACCATACACTACCTACCCTAACACATCGTACCCTACCTACCCTAACATACCGTACCCTACCTACCCTAACATACCGTACCCTACCTATACTAATCTACTGTACCCTACCAACCCTAACATACTGTACCCTACCTACCCTAACATACTGTACCCTACCTACCCTAAAATGCCGTACCCTACCCTAACACACTCTACCCAACCTACCCTAACACAATGTACCCTACCTACCCTAACATACTGTACCCTACCTACCCTGACATACCGTACCCTACCTACCCTAACATACTGTACCCTACCTACCCTAACATACCGTACCCCACCCTAACACACTCTACCCAACCTACCCTAACACAATGTACCCTACCTACCCTAACATACTGTACCCTACCTACCCTGACATACCGTACCCTACCTACCCTAACATACTGTACCCTACCTACCCTGACATACCATACACTACCTACCCTAACACATCGTACCCTACCTACCCTAACATACCGTACCCTACCTACCCTAACATACCGTACCCTACCTATACTAATCTACTGTACCCTACCAACCCTAACATACTGTACCCTACCTACCCTGACATACCGTACCCTACCTACCCTAACATACTGTACCCTACCTACCCTAACATACCGTACCCTACCTACCTTAACATACCATACCCAACCTACCCTAACACATCGTACCCTACCTACCCTAACATACCATACCCTACCCTAACATACTGTACCCTACCCTAACATACCACACCCTACCTACCCTAACATACCACACCCTACCTACCCTAACATACCGTACCATACCTACCCTAACATACCGTACCATACCTACCCTAACGTACTGTACCCAACCTACCCTAACACACTGTATCCTACCTACCCTAACATACCGTACCCTACCCTAACATACGTACCCTACTACCCTAACATACCGTACCCTACCCTAACATACCGTACCCTACCTACCCTAACGTACCGTACCCTACCTACCCTAATGTACTGTACCCTACCTACCCTAATACACTGTACCCTACCTATACTAACATACCGTACCCTACCCTAACATACTGTACCCAACCTACCCTAACACACTATACCCTACCCTAACATACTGTACCCAACCTACCCTAACACACTGTACACTACCTACCCTAACATACTGTACCCTACCTACCCTAACATACCGTACCCTACCTACCCTAACATACCGTACCCTACCCTAACATACGTACCCTACTACCCTAACATACCGTACCCTACCCTAACATACCGTACCCTGCCTACCCTAACATACCTTACCCTACCTACCCTAACGTACTGTACCCTACCTACCCTAATACACTGTACCCTACCTATACTAACATACCGTACCCTACCCTAACATACTGTACCCAACCTACCCTAACACACTGTACCCTACATACCCTAACATACCATACCCTACCCTAACATACTGTACCCAACCTACCCTAACACACTGTACACTACCTACCCTAACATACTGTACCCTACCTACCCTAACATACCGTACCCTACCTACCCTAAAATGCCGTACCCTACCCTAACACACTCTACCCAACCTACCCTCACAATGTACCCTACCTACCCTAACATACCGTACCCTACCTACCCTAACATACTGTACCCTACCTACCCTAACATACCGTACCCTACCCTAACATACCGTACCCTACCTACCCTAACATACCATACACTACCTACCCTAACACATCGTACCCTACCTACCCTAACATACCGTACCCTACCTACCCTAACATACCGTACCCTACCTATACTAATCTATTGTACCCTACCAACCCTAACATACTGTACCCTACCTACCCTAACATACCGTACCCTACCTACCCTAAAATGCCGTACCCTACCCTAACACACTCTACCCAACCTACCCTAACACAATGTACCCTACCTACCCTGACATACCGTACCCTACCTACCCTAACATACTGTACCCTACCTACCCTAACATACCGTACCCTACCCTAACATACCGTACCCTACCTACCTTAACATACCATAACCAACCTACCCTAACACATCGTACCCTACCTACCCTAACATACCGTACCCTACCTACCCTAACATACCGTACCCTACCTATACTAATCTACTGTACCCTACCAACCCTAACATACCATACCCTACCTACCCTAACCTACTGTACCCTACCTACCCTAACATACCGTACCCTACCTATACTAATCTACTGTACCCTACCAACCCTAACATACCATACACTACCTACCCTAACATACCGTACCCTACATATACTAATCTACTGTACCCTACCTACCCTAACATACCGTACCCTACCAACCCTAACATACCGTACCCTACATACCCTAACATACTGTACCCTACCTACCCTAACATACTGTACCCTACCTATACTAATCTACTGTACCCTACTTACACTAACATACCATACCTACCTACACTAACATACCGTACCCTACCTACTGTAACATACCATACCCTACCTACACTAACATACCATACCCTACCTATACAAATCTACTGTACCCTACCAACCCTAACATACCGTATCCTACCTACCCTAACCTACTGTACCCTACCTATACTAATCTACTGTACCCTACTTACACTAACATACCATACCCTACCTACACTAACATACCGTACCCTACCTACTGTAACATACCATACCCTACGTACACTAACATACCATACCCTACCTATACAAATCTACTGTACCCTACGTACCCTAACATACCATACCCTACCTACCCTAACATACCATACCCTACCTATACTAATCTACTGTACCCTACTTACACTAACATACCATACCCTACCTATACTAATCTACTGTACCATACTTACACTAACATACCATAACCTACCTACACTAACATACCATACCCTACCTACCCTAACATACCATACCCTACCTACACTAACATACCGTACCCTACCTATACAAATCTACTGTACCCTACCTACCCTAACATACCGTACCCTACATACCCTAACATACCGTACCCTACCTATCCTAATATACCGTACCCAACCTACCCTAACATACCATATCCTACCTATACTAATCTACTGTATCCTACATACCCTAACATACCGTACCCTACCTACCCTAACATACCGTACCCTACCTATACTAATCTACTGTACCCTACCTTACCTAACATACCGTACCCTACCTATACGAATCTAATGTACCCTACCTACTGTAACATACCGTACCCTACCTACCCTAACATACCGTACCCTACCAATCCTAATCTACCATACCCTACCTACCCTAACATACCGTACCCTACCTATCCTAATCTACCGTACCCTACCTACCCTAACATACCGTACCCTACCTATAATAATCTACTGTACACTACCTACCCTAACATACCTTACCCTACCTATACAAATTTACTGTATCCTACCTACCCTAACATACCTTACCCTACCTATACTAATCTACTGTACCATACCTACCCTAACCCTAACCTACCATACCCTTTTTACCCCAACCCTAACCTACCTACCCTAACCCTATACCCTACTTACCCTAACATACCATACCCTACTTACCCTAACTCTAACATAGCTACAACTAACCTTCCGTACCCTACTTACCCTAACCCTAACCTACCTACCCTAATCATAACCCCATAACCTATTGGGGCTAGGGGGAAACAGATTCTGACAGGGAACATAATTCAATACAACACTGTTTGACCTTCTATAAAACAGCTGGTACAATAATCCCAGGTTAAAAGCCTGTGAATCTGAACTGTCTGCGAGCCCTTGGCTTTAATTATCATTGTTTCTGAAGTTCTCCATTTGTCTGAAGATGTTGGTCATGAGAGAAGATTCCAGAAAAAAGACTTCTAAACTTCAGATAACGCTTGTTGTTGCATATGGACGGATGCATGTTTTTATCATGCATTTAATGCAATTATGTGTTTATTTACCCATGCAAAAGAGAAACCAGCATGTTTTCTTTTGATTATAGAAATGAGTACACAAGCATGTAACATTGTTTTTTGAAGGGGAGAAGAAGTGTTTTTAAGTGTTGTTTTAAAAACACCGAGGGTCATATCAACATTACATAATGTGAACAGATTGTCCATATTTTTAATTCAAGAGTGTAATACAGGATTACACTAATGTCAGCAGTTGTGTTGTACTTTAGTAGGTATTCCAGATATTCCAATAATATCTTCTAATAATCCCAGATAGGCTACAGCACCTTCATGACGAATATTTCTTGATAATTAATCAGCACAGCTGTACATTTTCTGACATACCGGTTATTTCTGAGAGACATCAGTGTGTTAATGCAATGAGTTTACGCTCCCATCTCTGGGATCTCAACAGAATCGAAATGGAAAGGCAACATCACAGACATCCACAGTAATAACTAATCTACAGTCAGACATTTGTCCGGAAAACTAATCATGCCCAAATAGGGCTTTACTTAATAGCACCATCTACTATTGGATATGTATGCATTCAGCCTGACTAGAAACAGGGATAAAACATGTCCCCTCCAGAGATAACACAAATCAATGACCAGAATGGGGGAAATCAATCTGAATTCAGCAGTCTGAAGCTGCTCGTGGCGCTCTGTTTGACCCCAGGTGTCACGTGACGGATCACCAGGCCTGTATTATTACTGGACAACATTGGGCTTTATGAAGACTGTCTGTAATCTCAAACTCTGTACAGGTCAACATAACACAATGTCTCTGATGTAGGCACAATCACACTCATATACACACTCACACACACACACACACACACACACACACACTCACTCACACATACACACACAAACACAAACAAACACACACATACACACACTCACTCACTCACTCACATACACAAACAAATACACTCACACTCACACATACACACACAAACACACTCACATTATGCATCACAACGAGGGCCAGATGGGATTAGATAATCTGGAGAGGTCTACTGAGGGAATTTAAACATGATAAATGTATTAAATGGGCTTGAGAGTAAAGTACCTGAAAGGACCACAGAATTTGCCAGAATATTTCAGAAACAAACATGAAGGGACGGGGACTTGTACAACAGTTCTGCACTTCTGCTCATTGCTCGTCTATAGTAACAGACAGGAAGTCCATTTCAAACTCTTAAGAACCTGTTGATACGAAATCGCCCGCACGCGGTGACGTCACTCTGTTTACATTTAATAATTTACCATATATAAATGTAATTAATGTTAACACATGATACATCGTTTCAAAGGTCAAAGGGTTAAACATTGTTATCCTATCTCTGTTTCACGATAGTAATCCTCCAGAAACAGTAATTGAGTTATTTGTGCAGGAGTACAAATGAAAACATGCAATATCAAAATGGGACTTTTACTATGAAAACATGCAATATCAAAACAGGACTTTTATTATGAAAACATGCGATATCAAAACGGGACTTTTATTATGAAAACATGCGATATCAAAACGGGACTTTTAATATGAAAACATGCGATATCAAAACAGGACTTTTACTATGAAAACATGCGATATCAAAACGGGACTTTTACTATGAAAACATGCGATATCAAAACGGGACTTTTACTATGAAAACATGCAATATCAAAACGGGACTTTTATTATGAAAACATGCGATATCAAAACGGGACTTTTATTATGAAAACATGCGATATCAAAACGGGACTTTTATTATGAAAACATGCGATATCAAAACGGGACTTTTATTATGAAAACATGCGATATCAAAACGGGACTTTTATTATGAAAACATGCGATATCAAAACGGGACTTTTAATATGAAAACATGCGATATCAAAACGGGACTTTTATTATGAAAACATGCAATATCAAAACGGGACTTTTATTATGAAAACACGAGATATCAAAATGGGACTTTTATTATGAAAACATGCGATATCAAAACAGGAATTTTATTATGAAAACATGCGATATCAAAACAGGACTTTTATTATGAAAACATGCGATATCAAAACGGGACTTTTATTATGAAAACACGAGATATCAAAACGGGACTTTTATTATGAAAACATGCAATATCAAAACGGGACTTTTATTATGAAAACATGCAATATCAAAACGGGACTTTTATTATGAAAACATGCAATATTAAAATGGGACTTTTATTATGAAAACACGAGATATCAAAACGGGACTTTTATTATGAAAACATGCAATATCAAAACAGGACTTTTATTATGAAAACACGAGATATCAAAACGGGACTTTTATTATGAAAACATGCGATATCAAAACGGGACTTTTATTATGAAAACATGCAATATCAAAATGGGACATTTATTATGAAAACACGATCGCCAGATGAATCCAGTTCAACACACTTGGGTCAATCGTCCATGACAAGCGTTCATTAAAAACATCCAATCGCACTTTTTGTCGATAAAAGTGATAAATGTGAGAAATATTGATATATTCTCCATGTTTACATGAGATCTCGCCTTCGTCATCGTTCTTCATCAAACTGCAATCTGAGCAGCATTCATGTTGTAAAACTGTTTATGATCTGATATATTAGAGTCTCATAAACAAAACCAGCCCGTCTCCAAAGACTGTTTATAATAATGTGGCGTAGTTTTATTCATAATAGTCGAGCAGTGCCGTCAGATTTAGTGTCGTCTTGAGAGGCGGAGCTTAATTTTACTCTGAACACTTCCAGAGATTTTACAGAGATTAAAGCTGCAGGAACTCATTTATTATTAAATCATCTTCAGATTAGAAACCCAAAAAAACAACTTCCTAAAGTTACCCCGAGAGACAGACGGGTGAGAAACAGTTCTTCATGCGGGGCAGATGTCACATATGGGGTTATATATGTGCTGAGTCGTGTGCATGTCATGTGATCACGTGTGGGATGATGTGTATATGATTACAGCTGTATGTGTATATGAGGAGATCAGAGCTGGTATGCAGAAGGTTGCTGGTTCGATTGTCCCTGTGATAAGTGCACTGAGGGTTGCTTTGGATAAAAGTGTCTGCCAAATGTGTAAATGTATTTTAGTTCCTTGATCTCCGATCGAGTCCTGCAGTGATTCAATGTGATTCAGTGGATGAATCAAACGAGCCGCGGTTTGAACCCTCAAGCGCAGACCTTGAACCACTGCACCACCGCAACAGTACGTGATGTCTCGGCTTGTTTACACCTTTGAACTTTTATCAGAGTTTCCACAGTGTCTTAATTGAAATGCTTTGAAGTTCCACAGTGTGAAGAATCAGAGACGGTCCTGAGGGTCCTGCGTTTCCCCTGTCACACATATATCATGTGATCTCTCCGTCTGTGGGTGTGTGTATGTAATAGTGCTGATGAGACTATGAGACATGCGTTTCCCCCGTCAAACATGTATCATGTGACTATAGTCTAACACACACAGACAGACACACACACACACACACACACAGACACACTCACACACACACACACACACACTCACTCGTGTCTTTTAAACTGTGCTCTATGAGATGTCACATACATCTGTCCTTTCTTTCTTTCTTCAGATGAGATGGTTTCCTTCATTTCCTGTGAGATTCCGGCATTAGAATATGAAGAATGAAGTTCAACGCATCATATAGATTGGAAACGCTGGAGGCTTTTCTGCAGCTTTCATCTTCATTCTGTGTTTCACATGAAAGAATCTGTGCTTGTGTTTGTGGCATGCTTTAATTGTGCTTTAATAATCAGACACGCTAGAAACACACTAGAAACATGCTTAAACATGCTAGAAACACGCTTGAACACGCTAGAAACATGCTTAAACATGTTAGAAACACGCTTGAACACGCTAGAAACATGCTTAAACACGCTAGAAATACGCTTGAACACGCTAGAAACATGCTTAAACATGCTAGAATCACGCTTGAACACGCTAGAAACATGCTTAAACACGCTAGAAATACGCTTGAACACGCTAGAAACACGCTTAAACATGTTTAAACACTAGAAACACTAGAAACACCCTTAAATATGCAAGAAGCACGCTTGAACACGCTAGAAACACGCTTAAACATGCTAGAAACACAATAGAAACACGCTTGAACATGCTAGAAACACGCATAAACATGCAAGAAACCCGCTTGAACACGCTAGAAACACGCATAAACATGCAAGAAACACGCTTGAACAAGCTAGAAACACAATAGAAACACGCTTGAACATGCTAGAAACACGCTTAGAAACACGCTTGAACCGCATGGCCTCCGTCACCACCGGCCCGAGGAGAAATGAGATGATCTGTGTGAAAGTCCAGTTAAACACAATGTGAAGGAGCTTCACGAGACACTGATTGAAGGTGACAGAACCGAAACACAAAACCACTTTCATATTAAATATCACAGAAGCCGCCGCTAAACCAGCTCAAACACTAATCATCTAAAGTCACTTTCCACTCACACAACACGTCAAATACAGTTTATATTATCTCCCAACTCAAGTAATATTCATATTTAAACAATGTTTTTAAAGGTCCCTCATAATGACGGCTGATAATGAACTTATGAATGACTTATTGAATTTCTTGCTTTGATAAGAAACTGAAGCTTCATACATGAACTGTGAGGAATTATAAGAGCTGTAAAATGAATCATTCAGATGTAACATCTGCGTTTCTATGGAGTGGTGGTGTAGTGAGCGAAAGCACTGAACTGGTAAAACTGGTACTCAGAAGGTTACTGGTTTGATCCCCACAGTCACCACCATTGTGTCCTTGAGTAAGACACTTAACTCCAGGTTGTTCCGGGGGGATTGTCCCTGTAATAAGTGCTCTGTATAATACATTGGTACTCAGAAGGTTGCTGGTTTGATCCCCACAGTCACCACCATTGTGTCCTTGAGTAAGACACTTAACTCCAGGTTGTTCCGGGGGGATTGTCCCTGTAATAAGTGCTCTGTATAATACATTGGTACTCAGAAGGTTGCTGGTTTGATCCCCACAGTCACCACCATTGTGTCCTTGAGTAAGACACTTAACTCCAGGTTGCTCCGGGGGGATTGTCCCTGTAATAAGTGCTCTGTATAATACATTAGTACTCAGAAGGTTACTGGTTTGATCCCCACAGTCACCACCATTGTGTCCTTGAGTAAGACACTTAACTCCAGGTTGCTCCGGGGGGATTGTCCCTGTAATAAGTGCTCTGTATAATACATTGGTACTCAGAAGGTTGCTGGTTTGATCCCCACAGTCACCACCATTGTGTCCTTGAGTAAGACACTTAACTCCTGGTTGTTCCGGGGGGGGATTGTCCCTGTAATAAGTGCTCTGTATAATACATTGGTACTCAGAAGGTTGCTGGTTTGATCCCCACAGTCACCACCATTGTGTCCTTGAGTAAGACACTTAACTCCAGGTTGCTCCGGGGGGATTGTCCCTGTAATAAGTGCTCTGTATAATACATTGGTAATCAGAAGGTCACTGGTTTGATCCCCACAGTCACCACCACTGTGTCCTTGAGTAAGACACTTAACTCCAGGTTGTTCTGGGGGGATTGTCCCTGTAATAAGTGCTCTGTAAGTCGCTTTGTATAAAAGATCTGCCAAATGCATAAATGTAAATGTTCTTCTGGAGAGCAAAAGAAGCATTAGATAGAAATAAACACTGATCCAGTCCATGCAGCAAATGCTTCTTTAAAAGTCTCATATTTGCCACAGACCTTATTCACAGCAGTGCCATCTTTAATGTGACTGAGGCTGTGAGGGATTGACTAACAGTCTCTTCTGTCAGGGATGTGACCAGAGATCCGAGTGAGTGAGACTAATGAACACATGAACTATCAGCTGAGCTGGTGAAGTGTGATGGGGAACGACTGCAGCGTGGAGATGAGAGTGTGTGTTTGTAGGCTTGTGTGTGTTTGTAGGTTTGTGTGTGTCATGGTAGTGTGAAGAGCAGATCCAGTGTAGATAACCGGATGTAACCAACAGGATGCTAACCACAATCCGGGCACTACGACGAACACTGAACACAGAAAACACGCAACAGGACCGACTAGGGTTTTATGCTATAAATGTGGTTTATGAGGACATTTGTAGTGTCCCCATAATTTAAATCATATTAAAGGACGTTTTATTGAAAATGTAAAAATACAGAAAGTTTTCTGTAATTCAATAAACGATCAATAAAACAGCAACAAATCTTTGGATTTCTTCATCAGCATAAGGAATGCACATTTACTCTTGGACATTTACTCTTGGACATATACTCTTGGACATTTACTCTTGCACATTTACTCTTGCACATTTACTCTTGGACATTTACTCTTGGACATTTACTCTTGCACATTTACTCTTGCACATTTACTCTTGGACATTTACTCTTGGACATTTACTCTTGGACATTTACTCTTGCACATTTACTCTTGGACATTTACTCTTGGACATATACTCTTGGACATATACTCTTGCACATTTACTCTTGGACATTTACTCTTGGACATATACTCTTGGACATTTACTCTTGGACATTTACTCTTGCACATTTACTCTTGGACATTTACTCTTGGACATATACTCTTGGACATATACTCTTGGACATTTACTCTTGGACATATACTCTTGCACATTTACTCTTGCACATTTACTCTTGGACATATACTCTTGCACATTTACTCTTGGACATATACTCTTGCACATTTACTCTTGGACATTTACTCTTGCACATTTACTCTTGCACATTTACTCTTGCACATTTACTCTTGCACATTTACTCTTGGACATATACTCTTGGACATTTACTCTTGGACATATACTCTTGCACATTTACTCTTGCACATTTACTCTTGGACATATACTCTTGCACATTTACTCTTGGACATATACTCTTGCACATTTACTCTTGGACATATACTCTTGGACATTTACTCTTGGACATATACTCTTGGACATTTACTCTTGGACATTTACTCTTGGACATATACTCTTGCACATTTACTCTTGGACATTTACTCTTGGACATATACTCTTGCACATTTACTCTTGGACATTTACTCTTGGACATATACTCTTGGACATTTACTCTTGCACATATACTCTTGCACATATACTCTTGCACATATACTCTTGCACATTTACTCTTGCACATTTACTCTTGCACATTTACTCTTGGACATTTACTCTTGCACATTTACTCTTGCACATATACTCTTGCACATATACTCTTGCACATATACTCTTGGACATTTACTCTTGCACATTTACTCTTGCACATATACTCTTGCACATTTACTCTTGCACATTTACTCTTGCACATTTACTCTTGCACATATACTCTTGCACATATACTCTTGCACATATACTCTTGCACATATACTCTTGCACATTTACTCTTGCACATTTACTCTTGCACGTTTACTCTTGGACGTTTACTCTTGCACGTTTACTCTTGCACGTTTACTCTTGCACATTTACTCTTGCACGTTTACTCTTGGACGTTTACTCTTGCACGTTTACTCTTGCACGTTTACTCTTGGACATTTACTCTTGGACATTTACTCTTGGACATTTACTCTTGCACATTTACTCTTGCACATATACTCTTGCACATTTACTCTTGCACATTTACTCTTGCACGTTTACTCTTGCACGTTTACTCTTGCACATTTACTCTTGGACATTTACTCTTGCACGTTTACTCTTGGACGTTTACTCTTGCACGTTTACTCTTGCACGTTTACTCTTGCACGTTTACTCTTGCACATTTACTCTTGCACATATACTCTTGCACATTTACTCTTGCACATTTACTCTTGGACATTTACTCTTGGACATTTACTCTTGCACATTTACTCTTGCACATTTAGTCTTGCACATTTACTCTTGCACATTTACTCTTGCACGTTTACTCTTGCACGTTTACTCTTGCACGTTTACTCTTGCACATTTACTCTTGGACATTTACTCTTGCACATTTACTCTTGCACATTTACTCTTGCACATTTACTCTTGGACATTTACTCTTGCACGTTTACTCTTGCACGTTTACTCTTGCACATTTACTCTTGCACATATACTCTTGCACGTTTACTCTTGCACGTTTACTCTTGCACATTTACTCTTGCACGTTTACTCTTGCACGTTTACTCTTGCACGTTTACTCTTGCACGTTTACTCTTGCACATTTACTCTTGCACATTTACTCTTGGACATTTACTCTTGCACATTTACTCTTGCACATTTACTCTTGCACATTTACTCTTGCACGTTTACTCTTGCACGTTTACTCTTGCACGTTTAGAAATGGTTAATCAGAAGAACATTACCATGGAAGAAGTTAGCACAACATTATTACCAGCACTGAGAAGACAACACCACACATCAACATCACCCTTAATAACATGTATTGTGTTTATTCTGACTACTGGGGAATCTTTTACACTTTATATCCTTTTATTTGATGTATTTAATGAAATAAATGAATGTATCTATTGGTGGAAAGTCAGACAGACAGATACATATGATAAATGATGGATATTCTGCTCCATATTTTTGCAGTACAGCAGAAGTGTTGCAACCGTACTCGTGTATAGTGTAATTTATTTATTTTTTAGAAAGAAGAGCTGCTCTGACATAACCAAGCTAATGAGGAGCCATCCATTGTGGTTATGGATATTATTACAAATGCCAGATAAACATTCATAAAGTCCAATGAAGGATGTGTGATGTTTCATAACTCTCTCTGTGTCTCTCTGTCTCTCTCTGTGTCTCTCTCTCTCTCTGTGTCTCTCTGTCTCTCTCTCTCTCTCTCTCTCTCTCTCTCTGTGTCTCTCTCTCTCTCTGTGTCTCTCTCTCTCTGTATGTCTCTCTCTCTCTCTCTGTGTCTCTCTCTCTCTCTGTGTCTCTCTCTCTCTCTCTGTGTCTCTCTCTCTCTCTCTGTGTCTCTCTGTCTCTCTCTCTCTCTCTCTCTCTCTCTCTCTCTGTGTCTCTCTCTCTCTCTGTGTCTCTCTCTCTCTGTATGTCTCTCTCTCTCTCTCTCTCTCTCTCTCTCTCTCTGAATGAATCGGCTGCAGATAGTCGAGTCCGATTGTTCCTTCTCCACACAAACTAGTTTTTCAAGCACATTCTTTCATTCAGCGCTTTGAGTGACAGCTGACAGGAGCATCCATGTTTCGTCCTGCGCTGGGGTCGAGCAAGGTCAAACACTCCACCACCACAACCATCAGACGAGAGAAACAGAACAG
Source organism: Xyrauchen texanus (assembly GCF_025860055.1). Lineage (NCBI taxonomy): Eukaryota > Metazoa > Chordata > Actinopteri > Cypriniformes > Catostomidae > Xyrauchen > Xyrauchen texanus. The sequence goes on along the minus strand of NC_068313.1, from coordinate 38,077,691 downwards.
AACCAAAGAAAGTGCTTTTCACTTTGAGTGTCATGGCAACAGCAAACTGCTCTCAATACAAAAGCCTGTTATTGCAGTTTATTCCTGTTCTTATTGTACAAAATAACACACACACACACACGCGCGCATACGCGCACACACACACATACACACACACACACTCATGCACAATCATGCACACTTACACACAAACTCACACAGACAGACACACACACACACACACACACATCCACACACACACGCAGACACACATACACACACACAAACGCACACACACACATACACACACACACACACTCACGCACAATCACGCACACTTACACACAGACAGACACACACACACG
>NC_068313.1:38052347-38072347 GCF_025860055.1 Xyrauchen texanus | reverse complement strand
CATGTATTTTTATACTTTCACCTGATTAAGACGAATATTTGCATTTCTTTCATCACTGAAGCTTCTGTAAAGAACACGGTCAGCTGAATAACACAATAAACACAATTATTCCTCATGTTGTGAGTGTGTGTGAGAGTGTGTGTGTATAGTGTGTGTGTGTATTGTGTGTGTGTGAGAGTGTGTGTGTGTATAGTGTGTGTGTGTATAGTGTGTGTGTGTGTGTGTGTGTATAGTGTGTGTGTGTGTATAGTGTGTGTGTGTGAGAGTGTGTGTGTGTATAGTGTGTGTGTGTATACTGTGTGTGTGTGTGTGTGTGTATAGTGTGTGTGTGTATTGTGTGTGTGTGAGAGTGTGTGTGTGTATAGTGTGTGTGTATAGTGTGTGTGTGTGTGTGTGTGTATAGTGTGTGTGTGTGTGTGTATAGTGTGTGTGTGTGAGTGTGTGTGTGTATAGTGTGTGTGTGTATACTGTGTGTGTGTGTGTGTGTATAGTGTGTGTGTGTGAGAGTGTGTGTGTGTATAGTGTGTGTGTATACTGTGTGTGTGTGTGTGTGTGTAGTGTGTGTGTGTATAGTGTGTGTGTGTGAGAGTGTGTGTGTGTGTGTATAGTGTGTGTGTATAGTGTGTGTGTATAGTGTGTGTGTGTATAGTGTGTGTGTGTGAGTGTGTGTGTGTGTATAGTGTGTGTGTGTAGTAGTGTGTGTGTATAGTGTGTAGTGTGTGTATAGTGTGTGTGTGTATAGTGTGTGAGAGTGTGTGTGTGTATAGTGTGTGTGTGTATAGTGTGTGTGAGAGTGTGTGTGAGTAGTGTGTGTGTGTATAGTGTGTGTGTGTATATAGTGTGAGTGTGAGAGTGTGTGTATATAGTGTGTGTGTGTATAGTGTGTGTGTATATAGTGTGAGTGTGAGAGTGTGTGTGTATACAGTGTGTGTGTATAGTGTGTATGTATAGTGTGTGGGTGTATAGTGTGTGTATATAGTGTGTGTGTATAGTGTGTATGTATAGTGTGCGTGTGTATAGTGTGTGTGTGTATAGTGTGTGTGTATATAGTGTGAGTGTGAGAGTGTGTGCGTATATAGTGTGTGTGTGTATAGTGTGTGTGTATAAAGTGTGAGTGTGAGAGTGTGTGTGTATATAGTGTGTGTGTATAGTGTGTGTGTATATAGTGTGAGTGTGAGAGTGTGTGCGTATATAGTGTGTGTGTGTATAGTGTGTGTGTATAAAGTGTGAGTGTGAGAGTGTGTGTGTATATAGTGTGTGTGTATAGTGTGTATGTATAGTGTGTGGGTGTATAGTGTGTGTATATAGTGTGTGTGTATAGTGTGTATGTATAGTGTGTGTGTATAGTGTGTGTGTATATAGTGTATGTATAGTGTGTGTGTGTATAGTGTGTGTGTGTATAGTGTGCATGTGTATAGTGTGCATGTGTATAGTGTGTGTGTATAGTTTGTATGTATAGTGTGTGTGTGTGTATTGTGTGTGTGTATAGTGTGTGTGTATATAGTGTGTGTGTATAGTGTGTATGTATAGTGTGTGTGTGAATAGTGTGTGTGTGTATAGTGTGTGTGTGTATAGTGTGTGTGTATATTGTGTATGTATAGTGTGTGTGTGTATAGTGTGTGCGTGTATAGTGTGTGTGTATATAGTGTATGTATAGTGTGTGTGTATAGTGTGTGTGTGTATAGTGTATGTATAGTGTGTGTGTGTATAGTGTGTGCGTATATAGTGTGTGTGTGTATGTATAGTGTGTGTGTGTATAGTGTGTGTGTATATAGTGTGTGTGTATGTATAGTGTGTGTGTGTATATAGTGTGTGTGTGTATAGTGTGTGTGTGTATAGTGTGTGTGTGTATTGTGTGTGTGTGTATAGTGTGTGTGTGTGTGAGAGTGTGTGTGTATAGTGTGAGTGTGAGAGTGTGTGTGTGTATATGTGTGTGTGTATAGTGTGTGTGTGTGAGAGTGTGTGTGTGTATAGTGTGTGTGTGTATATAGTGTGAGTCTGAGAGTGTGAGCGTATATAGTATGTGTGTGTATTGTGTGTGTGTATAGTGTGTGTGTATATAGTGTGAGAGTGTGTGTGTATATAGTGTGTGTGTATATAGTGTGTGTGTGTATAGTGTGTGTGTATATAGTGTGTGTGTATAGTGTGTATGTATAGTGTGTGTGTGTGTGTATAGTGTGTGTGTGTATAGTGTGTGTGTATATAGTGTGTGTGTATAGTGTGTATGTATAGTGTGTGTGTGTATAGTCTGTGTGTATATAGTGTATGTATAGTGTGTGTGTGTATAGTGTGTGTATAATGTGTGTGTATAGTGTGTGTGTGTATAGTGTGTGTGTGTGTATAGTGTGTGTTTGTGTATAGTGTGTGTGTGTATAGTGTGTGTGTGTATAGTGTGTGTGTATATAGTGTGTGTGTATAGTGTGTATGTATAGTGTGTGTGTATAGTCTGTGTGTATATAGTGTATGTATAGTGTGTGTGTGTATAGTGTGTGTATAATGTGTGTGTATAGTGTGTGTGTGTATAGTGTGTGTGTGTATAGTGTGTGTGTGTATAGTGTGTGTTTGTGTATAGTGTGTGTGTGTATAGTGTGTGTGTGTATAGTGTGTGTTTGTGTATAGTGTGTGTTTGTGTATAGTGTGTGTGTGTGTATAGTGTGTGTTTGTGTATAGTGTGTGTGTGTATAGTGTGTGTGTGTGTATAGTGTGTGTGTGTATAGTGTGTGTGTGTATAGTGTGTGTGTATAGAGGACCCCCTCGAAAACAAGATGTTTCATCTCAAGGGGTTATCCTCAACAATAAAATTCAATAAAATTCAAATATAGTGTGTGTGTGTATAGTGTGTGTGTATAGTGTGTGTGTTTATAGTGTGTGTGTGTACAGTGTGTGTATATAGTGTGTGTTTATAGTGTGTGTATATAGTGTGCGTATATAGTGTGTGTATATAGTGCGTGTGTGTGTGTGTGAGAGAGAGAGTGTGTGTGAGAGTATGTGTGTGTGAGAGAGAGAGAGTGTGTGTATGTGTGTGAGAGAGAGAGTGTGTGAGTGTGTGTGTGTGTGTGTGCGTGTGAGTGTGTGATTTCTCTCTGGAAAACAGCGCCCTCTGCTGGACATGCACTGCAGACACACATCTCTCACAAGAGTTTGACGATCGTTTAGGATCATATATTACAGTAATATAGACACTGAAAACATTCATTAGTGACTCGATCGCTCAGTTGAATTGAGAAATGCATCTGTGTAATTTATTTAGTAGTGTTTACATACAATGAACTTATGTATTAGAGTTAAAGTAACTAGATGCAAGTAGACTTAACTCAGACTTGCTATTTAAATGTTGTTGTTTCAACTTAATAATTTTAACTGAATGGGCTCAAATATAGGTCATTATAATAACCCAGCATCAATAATGAAGATTATAACTGATTCTAGGTCAGTCATTAAATAAATGTATTTCTCCACAGAGGTGCATAGACACCAGAACTTCAGTTACACAAGCAGAACTGATAATAGTGTAAACCGGGACCAAAGAGGACATCAACTAATGATGAACAACTAATGTGCTAAAAACATAAATAATGCTGCAAAAGATTTAAAACCTCTTTGAATGACATCATTAGTGTTTACAGTGTGCTATAACTGACTGTAATAACCCTAAACCTAACCACAAGATCACCCCAAAAAATAATCCTGTCATCGTTTACTCATGCTCATGTTGTTGTAGACGTATTTGACTTTCTTCAGTGACACACAAAAGGAAACGTTAGACAGAATTGAGTTTTCAGTCACCATTCACTTTCATTGCAGTTTCAGTTCTCATCCAACAAAAGAGACAAATATGGGAACAGCATGAGGGTGAATAAATGATGAAAGAATATTTATTTTTGACTGAACTATCACTGTTATTTAAGACTTGTGTGATATACTCCCATCACTTATACAAACAACCCTTATTAATGTATAGTTAAATTATAAATATAAATATATTCATATTAGAACTTAAATGTCATGTCCAGTTAACCCAAAAGCTTCCAGCAAACATGCAAAGACCCAAGAGAAGGAAAAACAATAATCACAGAAACTGTTCTGTGGTCAGTATTTCCCATTAAAGACCAGCTAAACTAACACACATTTACACAACACAAGCTCCACATTACCGCTCTCGCACTGGATAACTACAACAACACAAGCTCCACATTACCGCTCTCGCACTAGATAACTACAACAACACAAGCTCCACATTACCGCTCTCGCACTAGATAACTACAACAACGCAAGCTCCACATTACCGCTCTCGCACTGGATAACTACAACAACACAAGCTCCACATTACCGCTCTCGCACTAGATAACTACAACAACACAAGCTCCACATTACCGCTCTCGCACTGGATAACTACAACAACACTAAGCTCCACATTACCGCTCTCGCACTGGATAACTACAACAACACAAGCTCCACATTACGCTCTCGCACTGGATAACTACAACAACACAAGCTCCACATTACCGCTCTCGCACTGGATAACTACAACAACGCAAGCTCCACATTACCGCTCTCACGACTGGATAACTACAACAACACAAGCTCCACATTACCGCTCTCGCGACTGGATAACTACAACAACACAAGCTCCACATTACCGCTCTCACACTGGATAACTACAACAACACAAGCTCCACATTACCGCTCTCACACTGGATAACTACAACAACACAAGCTCCACATTACCTCTCTCACACTGGATAACTACAACAACACAAGCTCCACATTACCGCTCTCACGACTGGATAACTACAACAACACAAGCTCCACATTACCGCTCTCACACTGGATAACTACAACAACACAAGCTCCACATTACCGCTCTCACACTGGATAACTACAACAACACAAGCTCCACATTACCGCTCTCACACTGGATAACTACAACAACACAAGCTCCACATTACCGCTCTCACACTGGATAACTACAACAACACAAGCTCCACATTACCGCTCTCACACTGGATAACTACAACAACACAAGCTCCACATTACCGCTCTCACACTGGATAACTACAACAACACAAGCTCCACATTACCGCTCTCGCACTGGATAACTACAACAACACAAGCTCCACATTACCGCTCTCACACTGGATAACTACAACAACACAAGCTCCACATTACCGCTCTCACACTGGATAACTACAACAACACAAGCTCCACATTACCGCTCTCGCACTGGATAACTACAACAACACAAGCTCCACATTACCGCTCTCGCACTGGATAACTACAACAACACAAGCTCCACATTACCGCTCTCACACTGGATAACTACAACAACACAAGCTCCACATTACCGCTCTCACACTGGATAACTACAACAACACAAGCTCCACATTACCTCTCACACTGGATAACTACAACAACACAAGCTCCACATTACCGCTCTCACACTGGATAACTACAACAACACAAGCTCCACATTACCGCTCTCACACTGGATAACTACAACAACACAAGCTCCACATTACCGCTCTCGCGCTGGATAACTACAACAACACAAGCTCCACATTACCGCTCTCACACTGGATAACTACAACAACACAAGCTCCACATTACCGCTCTCACACTGGATAACTACAACAACACAAGCTCCACATTACCGCTCTCACACTGGATAACTACAACAACACAAGCTCCACATTACCGCTCTCACACTGGATAACTACAACAACACAAGCTCCACATTACCGCTCTCACACTGGATAACTACAACAACACAAGCTCCACATTACCGCTCTCGCACTGGATAACTACAACAACACAAGCTCCACATTACCGCTCTCACACTGGATAACTACAACAACACAAGCTCCACATTACCGCTCTCGCACTGGATAACTACAACAACACAAGCTCCACATTACCGCTCTCACACTGGATAACTACAACAACACAAGCTCCACATTACCGCTCTCACGACTGGATAACTACAACAACACAAGCTCCACATTACCGCTCTCACACTGGATAACTACAACAACACAAGCTCCACATTACCGCTCTCACACTGGATAACTACAACAACACAAGCTCCACATTACCGCTCTCGCACTGGATAACTACAACAACACAAGCTCCACATTACCGCTCTCACACTGGATAACTACAACAACACAAGCTCCACATTACCGCTCTCACACTGGATAACTACAACAACACAAGCTCCACATTACCGCTCTCGCACTGGATAACTACAACAACACAAGCTCCACATTACCGCTCTCACACTGGATAACTACAACAACACAAGCTCCACATTACCTCTCTCACACTGGATAACTACAACAACACAAGCTCCACATTACCGCTCTCACGACTGGATAACTACAACAACACAAGCTCCACATTACCGCTCTCACACTGGATAACTACAACAACACAAGCTCCACATTACCGCTCTCACACTGGATAACTACAACAACACAAGCTCCACATTACCTCTCTCACACTGGATAACTACAACAACGCAAGCTCCACATTACCGCTCTCGCACTGGATAACTACAACAACACAAGCTCCACATTACCGCTCTCACGTTGGATAACTACAACAACACAAGCTCCACATTACCGCTCTCGCACTGGATAACTACAACAACACAAGCTCCACATTACCGCTCTCACACTGGATAACTACAACAACACAAGCTCCACATTACCGCTCTCACACTGGATAACTACAACAACACAAGCTCCACATTACCGCTCTCACACTGGATAACTACAACAACACAAGCTCCACATTACCGCTCTCGCACTGGATAACTACAACAACACAAGCTCCACATTACCGCTCTCGCACTGGATAACTACAACAACACAAGCTCCACATTACCGCTCTCACACTGGATAACTACAACAACACAAGCTCCACATTACCGCTCTCGCACTGGATAACTACAACAACACAAGCTCCACATTACCGCTCTCACACTGGATAACTACAACAACACAAGCTCCACATTACCGCTCTCGCACTGGATAACTACAACAACACAAGCTCCACATTACCGCTCTCGCACTGGATAACTACAACAACACAAGCTCCACATTACCGCTCTCGCACTGGATAACTACAACAACACAAGCTCCACATTACCGCTCTCACACTGGATAACTACAACAACACAAGCTCCACATTACCGCTCTCACACTGGATAACTACAACAACACAAGCTCCACATTACCGCTCTCGCACTGGATAACTACAACAACACAAGCTCCACATTACCGCTCTCACACTGGATAACTACAACAACACAAGCTCCACATTACCGCTCTCACACTGGATAACTACAACAACACAAGCTCCACATTACCGCTCTCGCACTGGATAACTACAACAACACAAGCTCCACATTACCGCTCTCACACTGGATAACTACAACAACACAAGCTCCACATTACCGCTCTCACACTGGATAACTACAACAACACAAGCTCCACATTACCTCTCTCACACTGGATAACTACAACAACACAAGCTCCACATTACCGCTCTCACACTGGATAACTACAACAACACAAGCTCCACATTACCGCTCTCACACTGGATAACTACAACAACACAAGCTCCACATTACCGCTCTCGCACTGGATAACTACAACAACACAAGCTCCACATTACCGCTCTCGCACTGGATAACTACAACAACACAAGCTCCACATTACCGCTCTCACGCTGGATAACTACAACAACACAAGCTCCACATTACCGCTCTCGCACTGGATAACTACAACAACACAAGCTCCACATTACCGCTCTCGCACTGGATAACTACAACAACACAAGCTCCACATTACCGCTCTCGCGACTGGATAACTACAACAACACAAGCTCCACATTACCTCTCTCACACTGGATAACTACAACAACACAAGCTCCACATTACCGCTCTCACACTGGATAACTACAACAACACAAGCTCCACATTACCGCTCTCGCGACTGGATAACTACAACAACACAAGCTCCACATTACCGCTCTCGCACTGGATAACTACAACAACACAAGCTCCACATTACCGCTCTCACACTGGATAACTACAACAACACAAGCTCCACATTACCGCTCTCACACTGGATAACTACAACAACGCAAGCTCCACATTACCGCTCTCGCACTGGATAACTACAACAACACAAGCTCCACATTACCGCTCTCGCACTGGATAACTACAACAACACAAGCTCCACATTACCGCTCTCACACTGGATAACTACAACAACACAAGCTCCACATTACCGCTCTCGCACTGGATAACTACAACAACACAAGCTCCACATTACCGCTCTCACACTGGATAACTACAACAACACAAGCTCCACATTACCGCTCTCAGCACTGGATAACTACAACAACACAAGCTCCACATTACCGCTCTCACGACTGGATAACTACAACAACACAAGCTCCACATTACCGCTCTCACACTGGATAACTACAACAACACAAGCTCCACATTACCGCTCTCGCACTGGATAACTACAACAACACAAGCTCCACATTACCGCTCTCACACTGGATAACTACAACAACACAAGCTCCACATTACGCTCTCGCACTGGATAACTACAACAACACAAGCTCCACATTACCTCTCTCACACTGGATAACTACAACAACACAAGCTCCACATTACCGCTCTCACACTGGATAACTACAACAACACAAGCTCCACATTACCGCTCTCACACTGGATAACTACAACAACACAAGCTCCACATTACCTCTCTCACACTGGATAACTACAACAACACAAGCTCCACATTACCGCTCTCACACTGGATAACTACAACAACACAAGCTCCACATTACGCTCTCACACTGGATAACTACAACAACACAAGCTCCACATTACCGCTCTCGCGACTGGATAACTACAACAACACAAGCTCCACATTACCGCTCTCACACTGGATAACTACAACAACGCAAGCTCCACATTACCGCTCTCACACTGGATAACTACAACAACACAAGCTCCACATTACCGCTCTCGCACTGGATAACTACAACAACACAAGCTCCACATTACCGCTCTCGCACTGGATAACTACAACAACACAAGCTCCACATTACCGCTCTCACACTGGATAACTACAACAACACAAGCTCCACATTACCGCTCTCACACTGGATAACTACAACAACACAAGCTCCACATTACCTCTCTCACACTGGATAACTACAACAACACAAGCTCCACATTACCGCTCTCGCACTGGATAACTACAACAACACAAGCTCCACATTACCGCTCTCACACTGGATAACTACAACAACACAAGCTCCACATTACCGCTCTCACACTGGATAACTACAACAACACAAGCTCCACATTACCTCTCTCACACTGGATAACTACAACAACACAAGCTCCACATTACCGCTCTCGCACTGGATAACTACAACAACACAAGCTCCACATTACCGCTCTCGCACTGGATAACTACAACAACACAAGCTCCACATTACCGCTCTCGCACTGGATAACTACAACAACACAAGCTCCACATTACCGCTCTCACACTGGATAACTACAACAACACAAGCTCCACATTACCGCTCTCGCACTGGATAACTACAACAACACAAGCTCCACATTACGCTCTCACACTGGATAACTACAACAACACAAGCTCCACATTACCGCTCTCGCACTGGATAACTACAACAACACAAGCTCCACATTACCGCTCTCACACTGGATAACTACAACAACACAAGCTCCACATTACCGCTCTCACACTGGATAACTACAACAACACAAGCTCCACATTACCGCTCTCGCACTGGATAACTACAACAACACAAGCTCCACATTACCGCTCTCACACTGGATAACTACAACAACACAAGCTCCACATTACCGCTCTCACACTGGATAACTACAACAACACAAGCTCCACATTACCGCTCTCACGACTGGATAACTACAACAACACAAGCTCCACATTACCGCTCTCGCACTGGATAACTACAACAACACAAGCTCCACATTACCGCTCTCACACTGGATAACTACAACAACACAAGCTCCACATTACCGCTCTCGCACTGGATAACTACAACAACACAAGCTCCACATTACCGCTCTCACGACTGGATAACTACAACAACACAAGCTCCACATTACCGCTCTCACACTGGATAACTACAACAACACAAGCTCCACATTACCGCTCTCACACTGGATAACTACAACAACACAAGCTCCACATTACCGCTCTCGCACTGGATAACTACAACAACACAAGCTCCACATTACCGCTCTCGCGCTGGATAACTACAACAACACAAGCTCCACATTACCGCTCTCGCGACTGGATAACTACAACAACACAAGCTCCACATTACCGCTCTCACACTGGATAACTACAACAACACAAGCTCCACATTACCGCTCTCACACTGGATAACTACAACAACACAAGCTCCACATTACCGCTCTCACACTGGATAACTACAACAACACAAGCTCCACATTACCGCTCTCACACTGGATAACTACAACAACACAAGCTCCACATTACCTCTCTCACACTGGATAACTACAACAACACAAGCTCCACATTACCGCTCTCACACTGGATAACTACAACAACACAAGCTCCACATTACCGCTCTCACACTGGATAACTACAACAACACAAGCTCCACATTACCGCTCTCGCGCTGGATAACTACAACAACACAAGCTCCACATTACCGCTCTCGCACTGGATAACTACAACAACACAAGCTCCACATTACCGCTCTCACACTGGATAACTACAACAACACAAGCTCCACATTACCGCTCTCACACTGGATAACTACAACAACACAAGCTCCACATTACCGCTCTCACACTGGATAACTACAACAACACAAGCTCCACATTACCGCTCTCGCACTGGATAACTACAACAACGCAAGCTCCACATTACCGCTCTCGCACTGGATAACTACAACAACACAAGCTCCAAATTACCGCTCTCACACTGGATAACTAAACACAAGCTCCACATTACCGCTCTCACGTTGGATAACTACAACAACACAAGCTCCACATTACCGCTCTCGCACTGGATAACTACAACAACACAAGCTCCACATTACCGCTCTCGCACTGGATAACTACAACAACACAAGCTCCACATTACCGCTCTCACACTGGATAACTACAACAACACAAGCTCCACATTACCTCTCTCACACTGGATAACTACAACAACACAAGCTCCACATTACCGCTCTCGCGCTGGATAACTACAACAACACAAGCTCCACATTACCGCTCTCACGCTGGATAACTACAACAACACAAGCTCCACATTACCGCTCTCACGCTGGATAACTACAACAACACAAGCTCCACATTACCGCTCTCGCGCTGGATAACTACAACAACACAAGCTCCACATTACCGCTCTCACACTGGATAACTACAACAACACAAGCTCCACATTACCGCTCTCACACTGGATAACTACAACAACACAAGCTCCACATTACCGCTCTCGCACTGGATAACTACAACAACACAAGCTCCACATTACCGCTCTCGCACTGGATAACTACAACAACACAAGCTCCACATTACCGCTCTCACACTGGATAACTACAACAACACAAGCTCCACATTACCGCTCTCGCACTGGATAACTACAACAACACAAGCTCCACATTACCGCTCTCACACTGGATAACTACAACAACACAAGCTCCACATTACCGCTCTCGCACTGGATAACTACAACAACACAAGCTCCACATTACCTCTCTCACACTGGATAACTACAACAACACAAGCTCCACATTACCGCTCTCACACTGGATAACTACAACAACACAAGCTCCACATTACCGCTCTCACGCTGGATAACTACAACAACACAAGCTCCACATTACCGCTCTCACACTGGATAACTACAACAACACAAGCTCCACATTACCGCTCTCACACTGGATAACTACAACAACACAAGCTCCACATTACGGCTCTCGCACTGGATAACTACAACAACACAAGCTCCACATTACCGCTCTCGCACTGGATAACTACAACAACACAAGCTCCACATTACCGCTCTCGCACTGGATAACTACAACAACACAAGCTCCACATTACCGCTCTCGCACTGGATAACTACAACAACACAAGCTCCACATTACCGCTCTCGCACTGGATAACTACAACAACACAAGCTCCACATTACCGCTCTCACACTGGATAACTACAACAACACAAGCTCCACATTACCGCTCTCGCACTGGATAACTACAACAACACAAGCTCCACATTACCGCTCTCACACTGGATAACTACAACAACACAAGCTCCACATTACCGCTCTCACACTGGATAACTACAACAACACAAGCTCCACATTACCTCTCTCACACTGGATAACTACAACAACACAAGCTCCACATTACCGCTCTCACACTGGATAACTACAACAACACAAGCTCCACATTACCGCTCTCACACTGGATAACTACAACAACACAAGCTCCACATTACCGCTCTCACACTGGATAACTACAACAACACAAGCTCCACATTACCGCTCTCACACTGGATAACTACAACAACACAAGCTCCACATTACGCTCTCACACTGGATAACTACAACAACACAAGCTCCACATTACGCTCTCGCACTGGATAACTACAACAACACAAGCTCCACATTACCGCTCTCGCACTGGATAACTACAACAACACAAGCTCCACATTACCGCTCTCACACTGGATAACTACAACAACACAAGCTCCACATTACCGCTCTCACACTGGATAACTACAACAACACAAGCTCCACATTACCGCTCTCACACTGGATAACTACAACAACACAAGCTCCACATTACCGCTCTCGCACTGGATAACTACAACAACACAAGCTCCACATTACCTCTCTCACACTGGATAACTACAACAACACAAGCTCCACATTACCGCTCTCACACTGGATAACTACAACAACACAAGCTCCACATTACCTCTCTCACACTGGATAACTACAACAACACAAGCTCCACATTACCTCTCTCACACTGGATAACTACAACAACACAAGCTCCACATTACCGCTCTCGCACTGGATAACTACAACAACACAAGCTCCACATTACCGCTCTCGCACTGGATAACTACAACAACACAAGCTCCACATTACCGCTCTCGCACTGGATAACTACAACAACACAAGCTCCACATTACCGCTCTCACACTGGATAACTACAACAACACAAGCTCCACATTACCGCTCTCGCACTGGATAACTACAACAACACAAGCTCCACATTACCTCTCTCGCACTGGATAACTACAACAACACAAGCTCCACATTACCGCTCTCACACTGGATAACTACAACAACACAAGCTCCACATTACCGCTCTCACACTGGATAACTACAACAACGCAAGCTCCACATTACGCTCTCGCACTGGATAACTACAACAACACAAGCTCCACATTACCGCTCTCACACTGGATAACTACAACAACACAAGCTCCACATTACCGCTCTCACGCTGGATAACTACAACAACACAAGCTCCACATTACCGCTCTCGCACTGGATAACTACAACAACACAAGCTCCACATTACGCTCTCGCACTGGATAACTACAACAACACAAGCTCCACATTACCGCTCTCGCACTGGATAACTACAACAACACAAGCTCCACATTACCGCTCTCACACTGGATAACTACAACAACACAAGCTCCACATTACCGCTCTCGCACTGGATAACTACAACAACACAAGCTCCACATTACCGCTCTCGCACTGGATAACTACAACAACACAAGCTCCACATTACGCTCTCACGCTGGATAACTACAACAACACAAGCTCCACATTACCGCTCTCGCACTGGATAACTACAACAACACAAGCTCCACATTACCGCTCTCGCGCTGGATAACTACAACAACACAAGCTCCACATTACGCTCTCACACTGGATAACTACAACAACACAAGCTCCACATTACCGCTCTCGCGCTGGATAACTACAACAACACAAGCTCCACATTACCGCTCTCACACTGGATAACTACAACAACACAAGCTCCACATTACGGCTCTCGCACTGGATAACTACAACAACACAAGCTCCACATTACCGCTCTCACACTGGATAACTACAACAACACAAGCTCCACATTACCTCTCTCACACTGGATAACTAAACACAAGCTCCACATTACCTCTCTCACGTTGGATAACTACAACAACACAAGCTCCACATTACCTCTCTCGCACTGGATAACTACAACAACACAAGCTCCACATTACCGCTCTCACACTGGATAACTACAACAACACAAGCTCCACATTACCGCTCTCACACTGGATAACTACAACAACACAAGCTCCACATTACCGCTCTCACACTGGATAACTACAACAACACAAGCTCCACATTACCTCTCTCACACTGGATAACTACAACAACACAAGCTCCACATTACCGCTCTCACACTGGATAACTACAACAACACAAGCTCCACATTACCTCTCTCGCACTGGATAACTACAACAACACAAGCTCTACATTACCTCTCTCACACTGGATAACTACAACAACACAAGCTCCACATTACCTCTCTCACACTGGATAACTACAACAACACAAGCTCCACATTACCGCTCTCACACTGGATAACTACAACAACACAAGCTCCACATTACCTCTCTCACACTGGATAACTACAACAACACAAGCTCCACATTACCGCTCTCGCACTGGATAACTACAACAACACAAGCTCCACATTACCTCTCTCACACTGGATAACTACAACAACGCAAGCTCCACATTACGCTCTCGCGCTGGATAACTCACAACAACACAAGCTCCACATTACCTCTCTCGCACTGGATAACTACAACAACACAAGCTCCACATTACCTCTCTCACACTGGATAACTACAACAACGCAAGCTCCACATTACCGCTCTCGCACTGGATAACTACAACAACACAAGCTCCACATTACCGCTCTCGCGCTGGATAACTACAACAACACAAGCTCCACATTGCCTCTCTCACACTGGATAACTACAACAACGCAAGCTCCACATTACCGCTCTCGCGCTGGATAACTACAACAACACAAGCTCCACATTACCGCTCTCGCGCTGGATAACTACAACAACACAAGCTCCACATTACCGCTCTCGCACTGGATAACTACAACAACACAAGCTCCACATTACCGCTCTCGCACTGGATAACTACAACAACACAAGCTCCACATTACCTCTCTCACACTGGATAACTACAACAACACAAGCTCCACATTACCGCTCTCGCGCTGGATAACTACAACAACACAAGCTCCACATTACCGCTCTCGCACTGGATAACTACAACAACACAAGCTCCACATTACCGCTCTCGCACTGGATAACTACAACAACACAAGCTCCACATTACCGCTCTCGCACTGGATAACTACAACAACACAAGCTCCACATTACCTCTCTCACACTGGATAACTACAACAACACAAGCTCCACATTACCGCTCTCGCACTGGATAACTACAACAACACAAGCTCCACATTACCGCTCTCGCACTGGATAACTACAACAACACAAGCTCCACATTACCGCTCTCACACTGGATAACAACAACAACACAAGCTCCACATTACCGCTCTCACGACTGGATAACTACAACAACACAAGCTCCACATTACCTCTCTCACACTGGATAACTACAACAACACAAGCTCCACATTACCGCTCTCGCACTGGATAACTACAACAACACAAGCTCCACATTACCGCTCTCACACTGGATAACTACAACAACACAAGCTCCACATTACCTCTCTCACACTGGATAACTACAACAACGCAAGCTCCACATTACCGCTCTCGCACTGGATAACTACAACAACACAAGCTCCAAATTACCGCTCTCACACTGGATAACTAAACACAAGCTCCACATTACCGCTCTCACGCTGGATAACTACAACAACACAAGCTCCACATTACCTCTCTCACACTGGATAACTACAACAACACAAGCTCCACATTACCGCTCTCGCACTGGATAACTACAACAACACAAGCTCCACATTACCTCTCTCACGCTGGATAACTACAACAACGCAAGCTCCACATTACCTCTCTCACACTGGATAACTACAACAACGCTAAGCTCCACATTACCGCTCTCGCGCTGGATAACTCACAACAACACAAGCTCCACATTACGCTCTCGCACTGGATAACTACAACAACACAAGCTCCACATTACCTCTCGCACTGGATAACTACAACAACACAAGCTCCACATTACCGCTCTGCGCTGGATAACTACAACAACACAAGCTCCACATTACCGCTCTCACACTGGATAACTACAACAACACAAGCTCCACATTACGGCTCTCACGCTGGATAACTACAACAACACAAGCTCCACATTACCGCTCTCGCGCTGGATAACTACAACAACACAAGCTCCACATTACCGCTCTCGCGCTGGATAACTACAACAACACAAGCTCCACATTACGCTCTCGCACTGGATAACTACAACAACACAAGCTCCACATTACCTCTCTCACACTGGATAACTACAACAACACAAGCTCCACATTACCGCTCTCGCGCTGGATAACTACAACAACACAAGCTCCACATTACCGCTCTCGCACTGGATAACTACAACAACACAAGCTCCACATTACCGCTCTCACACTGGATAACTACAACAACACAAGCTCCACATTACCGCTCTCACACTGGATAACTACAACAACACAAGCTCCACATTACCGCTCTCGCACTGGATAACTACAACAACACAAGCTCCACATTACGCTCTCGCACTGGATAACTACAACAACACAAGCTCCACATTACCGCTCTCACACTGGATAACTACAACAACACAAGCTCCACATTACCGCTCTCGCACTGGATAACTACAACAACACAAGCTCCACATTACCGCTCTCGCACTGGATAACTACAACAACACAAGCTCCACATTACCGCTCTCACACTGGATAACTACAACAACACAAGCTCCACATTACCTCTCTCACACTGGATAACTACAACAACACAAGCTCCACATTACCGCTCTCACACTGGATAACTACAACAACACAAGCTCCACATTACCGCTCTCGCGCTGGATAACTACAACAACACAAGCTCCACATTACCGCTCTCGCACTGGATAACTACAACAACACAAGCTCCACATTACCGCTCTCACACTGGATAACTACAACAACACAAGCTCCACATTACCTCTCTCACACTGGATAACTACAACAACACAAGCTCCACATTACGCTCTCGCGCTGGATAACTACAACAACACAAGCTCCACATTACCGCTCTCACACTGGATAACTACAACAACACAAGCTCCACATTACCTCTCTCACACTGGATAACTACAACAACACAAGCTCCACATTACCGCTCTCACACTGGATAACTACAACAACACAAGCTCCACATTACCGCTCTCACGCTGGATAACTACAACAACACAAGCTCCACATTACCGCTCTCACACTGGATAACTACAACAACACAAGCTCCACATTACCGCTCTCACACTGGATAACTACAACAACACAAGCTCCACATTACCGCTCTCACGCTGGATAACTACAACAACACAAGCTCCACATTACCGCTCTCAGCACTGGATAACTACAACAACACAAGCTCCACATTACCTCTCTCACACTGGATAACTACAACAACACAAGCTCCACATTACCGCTCTCACACTGGATAACTACAACAACACAAGCTCCACATTACCGCTCTCACACTGGATAACTACAACAACACAAGCTCCACATTACCGCTCTCACACTGGATAACTACAACAACACAAGCTCCACATTACCGCTCTCACACTGGATAACTACAACAACACAAGCTCCACATTACCGCTCTCGCACTGGATAACTACAACAACACAAGCTCCACATTACCGCTCTCACACTGGATAACTACAACAACACAAGCTCCACATTACCTCTCGCACTGGATAACTACAACAACACAAGCTCCACATTACCGCTCTCACACTGGATAACTACAACAACACAAGCTCCACATTACCGCTCTCACACTGGATAACTACAACAACACAAGCTCCACATTACCGCTCTCACACTGGATAACTACAACAACACAAGCTCCACATTACCGCTCTCACGACTGGATAACTACAACAACACAAGCTCCACATTACCGCTCTCTCACACTGGATAACTACAACAACACAAGCTCCACATTACCGCTCTCACACTGGATAACTACAACAACACAAGCTCCACATTACCTCTCTCGCACTGGATAACTACAACAACACAAGCTCCACATTACCGCTCTCGCACTGGATAACTACAACAACACAAGCTCCACATTACCTCTCTCACACTGGATAACTACAACAACACAAGCTCCACATTACCGCTCTCACGTTGGATAACTACAACAACACAAGCTCCACATTACCTCTCTCACACTGGATAACTACAACAACACAAGCTCCACATTACCGCTCTCACACTGGATAACTACAACAACACAAGCTCCACATTACCGCTCTCGCACTGGATAACTACAACAACACAAGCTCCACATTACCTCTCTCACACTGGATAACTACAACAACACAAGCTCCACATTACCGCTCTCACACTGGATAACTACAACAACACAAGCTCCACATTACCGCTCTCACACTGGATAACTACAACAACACAAGCTCCACATTACCGCTCTCGCACTGGATAACTACAACAACACAAGCTCCACATTACCTCTCTCACACTGGATAACTACAACAACGCAAGCTCCACATTACCTCTCTCACACTGGATAACTACAACAACGCAAGCTCCACATTACCGCTCTCACGCTGGATAACTACAACAACACAAGCTCCACATTACGCTCTCGCACTGGATAACTACAACAACACAAGCTCCACATTACGGCTCTCGCGCTGGATAACTACAACAACACAAGCTCCACATTACGCTCTCGCACTGGATAACTACAACAACACAAGCTCCACATTACCGCTCTCACGCTGGATAACTACAACAACGCAAGCTCCACATTACGCTCTCACGCTGGATAACTACAACAACACAAGCTCCACATTACGGCTCTCGCGACTGGATAACTACAACAACACAAGCTCCACATTACCGCTCTCGCACTGGATAACTACAACAACACAAGCTCCACATTACCGCTCTCGCACTGGATAACTACAACAACGCAAGCTCCACATTACCTCTCTCACACTGGATAACTACAACAACGCAAGCTCCACATTACCGCTCTCGCACTGGATAACTACAACAACACAAGCTCCACATTACCGCTCTCGCACTGGATAACTACAACAACACAAGCTCCACATTACCTCTCTCACACTGGATAACTACAACAACGCCAAGCTCCACATTACCTCTCTCACACTGGATAACTACAACAACACAAGCTCCACATTACCGCTCTCGCGCTGGATAACTACAACAACACAAGCTCCACATTACGCTCTGCGCTGGATAACTACAACAACACAAGCTCCACATTACCGCTCTCGCACTGGATAACTACAACAACGCAAGCTCCACATTACCGCTCTCGCACTGGATAACTACAACAACACAAGCTCCACATTACCGCTCTCGCACTGGATAACTACAACAACACAAGCTCCACATTACCGCTCTCGCACTGGATAACTACAACAACGCAAGCTCCACATTACCGCTCTCGCACTGGATAACTACAACAACGCAAGCTCCACATTACCTCTCTCACACTGGATAACTACAACAACACAAGCTCCACATTACCGCTCTCACACTGGATAACTACAACAACACAAGCTCCACATTACCGCTCTCGCACTGGATAACTA
>NC_068313.1:38034847-38047347 GCF_025860055.1 Xyrauchen texanus | reverse complement strand
GGCTAAATAATGCTAATACTGGCTAATGTTAATAATGGCTAAATAATGCAAATAATGGCTATTTAATGCTAATAATGGCTATTTAATGCTAATAATGGCTAAATAATGTTAATAATGGCTATTTAATACTAATAATGGCTATTTAATACTAATAATGGCTATTTAATGCTAATAATGGCTAAATAATGTTAATAATGGCTATTTAATACTAATAATGGCTATTTAATACTAATAATGGCTATTTAATGCTAATAATGGCTAAATAATGCTAATAATGGATATTTAATCAGTGATATTGGCTAAATAATGCTAATAATGGATATTTAATCAGTGATATTGGCTATTTAATGCTAATAATGGCTAAATAATATTAATAATGGCTAATTAATGCTAATAAAGGCTAAATAATGCTAATAATGGCTATTTAATACTAATAATGGCTATTTAATGCTAATAATGGCTAAATAATGTTAATAATGGCTATTTAATACTAATAATGGCTATTTAATACTAATAATGGCTATTTAATGCTAATAATGGCTAAATAATGCTAATAATGGATATTTAATGCTAATAATGGCTATTTAATGCTAATAATGGTTAAATAATTCTATTAATGGATATTTAATGCTAATAATGGCTAAATAATGCTAATAATGGCTATTTAATGCTAATAATGGCTATTTAATGCTAATAATGGCTATTTAATATTAATAATGTCTAAATAATGCTAATAATGGCTATTTAATGCTTATAATGGCTATTTAATATTAATAATGTCTAAATAATGCTAATAATGGCTATTTAATGTTAATAATGGCTAAATAATGCTAATAATGGATATTTAATGCTAATAATGGCTATTTAATGCTAATAATGGATATTTAATGCTAATAATGGCTATTTAATGTTAATAATGGCTAAATAATGCTAATAATGGCTATTTAATGCTAATAATGGCTATTTAATATTAATAATGGCTATTTAATGCTAATAATGGCTATTTAATATTAATAATGGCTAAATAATGCTAATAATGGCTAAATAATGCTAATACTGGCTAATGTTAATAATGGCTAAATAATGCAAATAATGGCTATTTAATGCTAATAATGTTTAAATAATGCTAATAATGGATATTTAATGCTAATAATGGCTAAATAATGCTAATAATGGCTAAATAATATTAATAATGGCTAATTAATGCTAATAAAGGCTAAATAATGCTAATAATGGCTATTTAATGCTAATAATGGCTAAATAATGTTAATAATGGCTATTTAATACTAATAATGGCTATTTAATACTAATAATGGCTATTTAATGCTAATAATGGCTAAATAATGCTAATAATGGATATTTAATCAGTGATATTGGCTGACTTAAACAGCTGCAACTATTCAAACTTGCTCAAGTTAGTTTGTATTGTTAGTGAAGATTTGCAGTGTCCGCCATCAGAAGATTTGAAGAGAAACGTTGAGGGTCAGTCTTTCCCCTGCAGGAGATCGGAGGGAACACATGTGTGTAATTCAGTGATTTCATCTCAAAGAGCTCGTGTCTGTGCACAGATCTGTGGGACAGTGACTCATATATTGGTATTCAGCCACACATTTACTGAAGGGAAAACTCAACAGCACTTGCTCAATGGAGTCTCAGCGTAGGAATCAGTTTGTTGTCAGGAGTGTGTTCAGTGAATCTCACACACACTGATCAGAGGTCAGCGATGTCACTTATCATCACGGCCAACATCATTGATTCCTCCATTACTGTGGTTAATTATAGTCATTTAACACTGTATCTGCCAGCCATTATTATTCATATTTAAGGTGCTACATGTAACATTTGTCCTGAAACCATAAAATGAACATTCAGGTCTCCCAGAATCCAAAGACTCTAAACCAGACTGAAACTCATCTCAAATGGGGTTTTCAGACAGGAATGAAGAGAAAATAACATTTCTCCAGGATTTCTGATAAAAATGGCAGTTTAGAAATGGTTGGAAATGATTAAGGTTGTGTGAAGTGTCTGGACCACAGATGCTTACATCCGAATGAAACAATGCCATTATATAAGCAGCGCCACGTCATACTCAACACAGCCAACAGAGTCCAGCAGCGGGACATCAACAGAAGAGCTGTTGGGCTTTAATGAGGTTTAAACCCATCAATCAGAACATGCGATTGGTTCAGAGGGGTCATGACTACTAGTGCTAATGCAAGATCGTAAAGCATCAACATTACAATAAAGAGCTCTATAAGCACAATCTGAGACAAGAGTGAGCACTGTATCATTGTTAGAGATGAGCATGAGTGTTATTGTTTAATCGATGAGCTCATAGTTTAGGTTTTCTAGTTTTAAAAGGAGCAACAGAGTCTAAAATGCAAGTGCAGGTCTTGTTAAACAGGATTAGCATCTCTGTGTCTGAAGTATCTTCATATTGTATATTACTGACTCAGACAGGACACACGAGCAACACATCTAACTGTCTCACTCATCTCTTCAGTTTTACAGCTATGCGGATGTTTCATTGTCTCAGATAATGACGTCAGGAATCGAGATTTTACTGGATCATTTTGAACTCAAAGACTCTTGAAGAGATTCGTGACCCACAAGTCAAGAGTTCTTTGAGAACGCACTTAAAAAGCGTTGGACAAAGTAATGTCCGTTCTAAATGCAAATGACCATCTACAACAATCAGACACAGAGCTCAATACTTCAGCACAAACGACCTTCAACATGAGTGAAAACTCACCATTAAAAGTGAATGTGTTCTGTCTTCAGGTCATGTGACCTCACAGATAGAGCGCATATAATGTCTTCAGGTCATGTGATCTCACAGACAGAGCGCATATAATGTCTTCAGGTCATGTGATCTCACAGATAGAGCGCATATAATGTCTTCAGGTCATGTGATCTCACAGATAGAGTGCATATAATGTCTTCAGGTCATGTGATCTCACAGATAGAGCGCATATAATGTCTTCAGGTCATGTGACCTCACAGACAGAGTGCATATAATGTCTTCAGGTCATGTGATCTCACAGACAGAGCGCATATAATGTCTTCAGGTCATGTGACCTCACAGATAGAGCGCATATAATGTCTTCAGGTCATGTGATCTCACAGACAGAGTGCATATAATGTCTTCAGGTCATGTGATCTCACAGACAGAGTGCATATAATGACTTCAGGTCATGTGATCTCACAGACAGAGCGCATATAATGTCTTCAGGTCATGTGACCTCACAGATAGAGCGCATATAATGTCTTCAGGTCATGTGATCTCACAGACAGAGTGCATATAATGTCTTCAGGTCATGTGATCTCACAGATAGAGTGCATATAATGTCTTCAGGTCATGTGACCTCACAGACAGAGCGCATATAATGTCTTCAGGTCATGTGATCTCACAGATAGAGCGCATATAATGTCTTCAGGTCATGTGATCTCACAGACAGAGCGCATATAATGTCTTCAGGTCATGTGATCTCACAGACAGAGCGCATATAATGTCTTCAGGTCATGTGATCTCACAGACAGAGCGCATATAATGTCTTCAGGTCATGTGATCTCACAGACAGAGCGCATATAATGACTTCAGGTCATGTGACCTCACAGACAGAGCGCATATAATGTCTTCAGGTCATGTGATCTCACAGATAGAGCGCATATAATGTCTTCAGGTCATGTGATCTCACAGACAGAGCGCATATAATGTCTTCAGGTCATGTGACCTCACAGACAGAGCGCATATAATGTCTTCAGGTCATGTGATCTCACAGACAGAGCGCATATAATGTCTTCAGGTCATGTGACCTCACAGACAGAGCGCATATAATGTCTTCAGGTCATGTGATCTCACAGACAGAGCGCATATAATGTCTTCAGGTCATGTGATCTCACAGACAGAGCGCATATAATGTCTTCAGGTCATGTGATCTCACAGACAGAGCGCATATAATGACTTCAGGTCATGTGACCTCACAGACAGAGCGCATATAATGTCTTCAGGTCATGTGATCTCACAGATAGAGCGCATATAATGTCTTCAGGTCATGTGATCTCACAGACAGAGCGCATATAATGACTTCAGGTCATGTGATCTCACAGATAGAGCGCATATAATGACTTCAGGTCATGTGACCTCACAGACAGAGCGCATATAATGTCTTCAGGTCATGTGACCTCACAGATAGAGCGCATATAATGTCTTCAGGTCATGTGATCTCACAGACAGAGCGCATATAATGTCTTCAGGTCATGTGACCTCACAGACAGAGCGCATATAATGTCTTCAGGTCATGTGATCTCAAAGATAGAGCGCATATAATGACTTCAGGTCATGTGACCTCACAGATAGAGCGCATATAATGTCTTCAGGTCATGTGATCTCATAGACAGAGCGCATATAATGACTTCAGGTCATGTGACCTCACAGACAGAGCGCATATAATGTCTTCAGGTCATGTGACCTCACAGACAGAGTGCATATAATGTCTTCAGGTCATGTGATCTCACAGATAGAGCGCATATAATGTCTTCAGGTCATGTGACCTCACAGACAGAGCGTATATAATGTCTTCAGGTCATGTGATCTCACAGACAGAGCGCATATAATGACTTCAGGTCATGTGATCTCACAGATAGAGCGCATATAATGTCTTCAGGTCATGTGACCTCACAGACAGAGCGCATATAATGTCTTCAGGTCATGTGATCTCACAGATAGAGTGCATATAATGTCTTCAGGTCATGTGATCTCACAGACAGAGCGCATATAATGACTTCAGGTCATGTGATCTCACAGATAGAGCGCATATAATGACTTCAGGTCATGTGACCTCACAGACAGAGCGCATATAATGTCTTCAGGTCATGTGACCTCACAGATAGAGCGCATATAATGTCTTCAGGTCATGTGATCTCACAGACAGAGTGCATATAATGTCTTCAGGTCATGTGATCTCACAGATAGAGTGCATATAATGTCTTCAGGTCATGTGACCTCACAGACAGAGCGCATATAATGTCTTCAGGTCATGTGATCTCACAGATAGAGCGCATATAATGTCTTCAGGTCATGTGACCTCACAGACAGAGCGCATATAATGTCTTCAGGTCATGTGATCTCACAGACAGAGCGCATATAATGTCTTCAGGTCATGTGATCTCAAAGATAGAGCGCATATAATGACTTCAGGTCATGTGACCTCACAGACAGAGCGCATATAATGTCTTCAGGTCATGTGATCTCACAGACAGAGCGCATATAATGTCTTCAGGTCATGTGATCTCACAGACAGAGCGCATATAATGTCTTCAGGTCATGTGACCTCACAGACAGAGTGCATATAATGTCTTCAGGTCATGTGATCTCACAGACAGAGCGCATATAATGTCTTCAGGTCATGTGACCTCACAGACAGAGCGCATATAATGTCTTCAGGTCATGTGATCTCACAGACAGAGCGCATATAATGACTTCAGGTCATGTGACCTCACAGATAGAGCGCATATAATGTCTTCAGGTCATGTGACCTCACAGACAGAGCGCATATAATGTCTTCAGGTCATGTGATCTCACAGATAGAGCGCAGATAATGTCTTCAGGTCATGTGATCTCACAGACAGAGCGCATATAATGACTTCAGGTCATGTGACCTCACAGATAGAGCGCATATAATGTCTTCAGGTCATGTGACCTCACAGATAGAGCGCATATAATGTCTTCAGGTCATGTGATCTCACAGATAGAGCGCAGATAATGTCTTCAGGTCATGTGATCTCACAGATAGAGCGCATATAATGTCTTCAGGTCATGTGATCTCACAGATAGAGCGCATATAATGACTTCAGGTCATGTGATCTCACAGACAGAGCGCATATAATGTCTTCAGGTCATGTGATCTCACAGACAGAGCGCATATAATGTCTTCAAGGTCATGTGATCTCACAGACAGAGCGCATATAATGTCTTCAGGTCATGTGATCTCACAGATAGAGTGCATATAATGACTTCAGGTCATGTGACCTCACAGATAGAGCGCATATAATGTCTTCAGGTCATGTGATCTCACAGACAGAGCGCATATAATGACTTCAGGTCATGTGATCTCACAGTTAGAGCGCATATAATGTCTTCAGGTCATGTGACCTCACAGACAGAGCGCATATAATGTCTTCAGGTCATGTGACCTCACAGATAGAGCGCATATAATGACTTCAGGTCATGTGACCTCACAGATAGAGCGCATATAATGACTTCAGGTCATGTGACCTCACAGATAGAGCGCATATAATGTCTTCAGGTCATGTGACCTCACAGACAGAGCGCATATAATGTCTTCAGGTCATGTGATCTCACAGACAGAGCGCATATAATGTCTTCAGGTCATGTGACCTCACAGATAGAGCGCATATAATGTCTTCAGGTCATGTGACCTCACAGACAGAGTGCATATAATGTCTTCAGGTCATGTGATCTCACAGATAGAGCGTATATAATGTCTTCAGGTCATGTGATCTCACAGATAGAGGGCATATAATGTCTTCAGGTCATGTGATCTCACAGATAGAGGGCATATAATGTCTTCAGGTCATGTGACCTCACAGACAGAGCGCATATAATGTCTTCAGGTCATGTGACCTCACAGACAGAGCGCATATAATGTCTTCAGGTCATGTGATCTCACAGATAGAGCGCATATAATGTCTTCAGGTCATGTGATCTCACAGATAGAGGGCATATAATGTCTTCAGGTCATGTGATCTCACAGATAGAGGGCATATAATGTCTTCAGGTCATGTGATCTCACAGATAGAGTGCATATAATGTCTTCAGGTCATGTGATCTCACAGATAGAGGGCATATAATGTCTTCAGGTCATGTGATCTCACAGATAGAGGGCATATAATGACTTCAGGTCATGTGATCTCACAGACAGAGCGCATATAATGTCTTCAGGTCATGTGATCTCACAGATAGAGTGCATATAATGACTTCAGGTCATGTGACCTCACAGATAGAGTGCATATAATGTCTTCAGGTCATGTGACCTCACAGACAGAGCACATATAATGACTTCAGGTCATGTGATCTCACAGATTTAATGTGCTCATTTGACCTGTTCTCTGACACATGTTTAAAACATTTACAATGTCAGTGAATGTGGCAGTGTCCTGAATGAAGACTCAACTGGTCAAACTGGAGATTCATGTTTATATTTCAATCATCTTCATACATTATTGCAATGAAAAGCATATTAAAACAAAGAGGAAGAGATTCTTGCACATGAATAATATGAATGATTGATCTGAATCCACTCTTTATGTGTATCAGATCTCATGAACATCCGTTCATGTGTGTGAGCAGCCAATAATCACAATAATCAATGAGCAAAATCATCAATCCAAATATTAAAGTCTAACAGGAAACAATTCAGAAGCAGTCCAAAGCAAATCCAACCCGAGAGGAACTGCTCATGTGACACACTGGATTATAAACGACACCAGACTGATGCGATGACTTCTGATATCATCTCAATAACAGATGCCCGACTGGCACACGACCTGCATACTGGCATCTTCACTCTCCACTGCACCATTCTGTGGGCACTATCTCCATGACGACCAGATGGCATTATTCAGCTAAATTCAGTGTAGTCCAGACTGGCACTAGTCCACCCAATCAAAACTATATAAGACCAGTTTGCCAATGAAAATCAAACTCCTGTTTTAAATGTGTTTTATTTCTGATAAATGTTTGATATGATTATGCTGAACTGAAAAGTGTTCATAAACAACATGTACCCATGCCTCATTTATTATTATTATTATTCTATGTGGGAGTGTGTAGATGTTTCTGTAGGTGACATCAACAGTGTGGCAGGCACAGCTCGGAGTGACAGATGGCAAGAAACGCTGTGAGACACAAACATACACGTTTGCTGAAGCACACTTGACGATATTTTGAATACAGATGAAAGAGAAGCCGTCGATGAGCGTCTGTCAATGTCTGTGAATGAACAATATTGCCAAAGCAAAGGTTTCATAAATAAAACATATTAATCAAAAGTTCAATGAAACTTAAACAACATATTATAACATTCCTGAAGATCAAGATCAATAACACGTCTGCATCATTTCTACACACGTGTTCTGAGGGTCACTGAGGTGAACACTGGGGGGACACACAGGGGTAAAACATATAACACAGTCTGTCTGGTCTATCTGTCTGTCTGTCTGTCTGGTATATCTATCTGTCTAGTCTATCTGTCTGTCAGTCTGTCTGTCTGTCTGGTCTATCTTTCTGTCTGTCTGGTATATCTATCTGTCTGTCTATATATCTGTCTGTCTGGTCTATCTGTCTGTCTGTCTGGTCTATCTGTCTGTCTGTCTATCTGTCTGTCTGTCTGTCTGTCTGTCTGGTATATCTATCTGTCTAGTCTATCTGTCTGTCAGTCTGTCTGTCTGTCTGGTCTATCTGTCTGTCTGTCTGTCTGGTATATCTATCTGTCTGTCTATATATCTGTCTGTCTGGTCTATCTGTCTGTCTGTCTGGTCTATCTGTCTGTCTGTCTGTCTGTCTATCTGTCTGTCTGTCTGTCTGGTCTATCTGTCTGTCTGGTCAATCTGTCTGTCTGTCTGTCTGGTATATCTATCTGTCTGTCTATATATATCTGTCTGTCTGGTCTATCTGTCTGTCTGTCTGGTCTATCTGTCTGTCTGTCTATCTGTCTGTCTGTCTGTCTGTCTGTCTGTCTGGTATATCTATCTGTCTAGTCTATCTGTCTGTCAGTCTGTCTGTCTGTCTGGTCTATCTGTCTGTCTGTCTGTCTGTCTGGTATATCTATCTGTCTGTCTATATATCTGTCTGTCTGGTCTATCTGTCTGTCTGTCTGGTCTATCTGTCTGTCTGTCTGTCTGTCTATCTGTCTGTCTGTCTGTCTGGTCTATCTGTCTGTCTGGTCAATCTGTCTGTCTGTCTGTCTGGTATATCTATCTGTCTGTCTATATATCTGTCTGTCTGGTCTATCTGTCTGTCTGTCTGGTCTATCTGTCTGTCTGTCTGTCTGTCTATCTGTCTGTCTGTCTGTCTGGTCTATCTGTCTGTCTGGTCAATCTATCTGTCTGTCTGTCTGGTCTATCTATCTGTCTGTCTGGTCTATCTGTCTGTCTGTCTGGTCTATCTGTCTGTCTGTCTGTCTGTCTATCTGTCTGTCTGGTCTATCTGTCTGTCGGTCAATCTGTCTGTCTGTCTGTCTGGTCTATCTGTCTGTCTGGTCAATCTGTCTGTCTGTCTGTCTGTCTATATATCTGTCTGTCTGGTCTATCTGTCTGTCTGTCTGGTCTATCTGTCTGTCTGTCTATCTGTCTGTCTGGTCTATCTGTCTGTCTGGTCAATCTGTCTGTCTGTCTGTCTGGTCTATCTATCTGTCTGTCTGGTCAATCTGTTGTTCTGTCTGTCTGGTCTATCTATCTGTCTGTCTGGTCTATCTGTCTGTCTGGTCTATCTGTCTATCTGGTCTATCTGTCTGTCTGGTCTATCTGTCTGTCTGTCTGGTCTATCTGTCTATCTATCTGTCTGTCTATCTGTCTGTCTATCTGTCTGTCTATATATCTGTCTGTCTGTCTGTCTGGTCTGTCTATCTGTCTGTCTGTCTGTCTATCTGTCTGGTCTATCTGTCTATCTGTCTTCCTGTCTGTCTGGTCTATCTGTTTGTCTGCCTGTCTGGTCTGTCTATCTGTCTGGTCTATCTGTCTGTATGTCTGTCTGTCTGGTCTATCTGTCTGTCTGATCTATCTATCTGGTCTATCTGTCTGTCTGTCTGGTCTATCTGTCTGTCTGTCTATCTGTCTGTCTGGTCTATCTGTCTGTCTGGTCTGTCTGGTCTATCTGTCTGTCTGTCTGGTCTATCTGTCTGGTCTGTCTGTCTGTCTGGTCTATCTGTCTGTCTGTCTTTCTGTCTGTCTGGTCTATCTATCTGTCTGGTCTATCTTTCTGTCTGTCTGTCTGGTCTATCTGTCTGTCTGATCTATCTATCTGGTCTATCTGGTCTATCTGTCTGTCTGGTCTGTCTGGTCTATCTGTCTGTCTGTCTGGTCTATCTGTCTGGTCTGTCTGGTCTATCTGTCTGTCTGTCTTTCTGTCTATCTGTCTGTCTCTGTCTGGTCTATCTGTCTGTCTGGTCTATCTATCTGTCTGGTCTATCTTTCTGTCTGTCTGTCTGGTCTATCTGTCTGTCTGATCTATCTATCTGTCTGTCTGGTCTATCTATCTGTCTGGTCTATCTTTCTGTCTGTCTGTCTGGTCTATCTGTCTGTCTGATCTATCTGTCTATCTGTCTGGTCTATCTGTCTGTCTGTCTATCTGTCTGTCTATCTGTCTGTCTGTCTGTCTGGTCTATCTGTCTGTCTGTCTGTCTATCTGTCTGTCTGTCTATCTATCTGTCTGTCTGGTCTATCTGTCTGGTCTGTCTGTCTATCTGTCTAGTCTATCTGTCTGTCTTTCTGGTCTATCTCTCTGTCTGGTCTATCTGTCTGGTATATCTGTCTGTCTGGTATATCTGTCTGTCTGTCTGTCTGTCTATATATCTGTCTGTCTGTCTGGTCTATCTGTCTGTCTGTCTGGTCTGTCTATATATCTGTCTGTCTGTCTGGTCTATCCGTCTGTCTGTCTATCTGTCTATATATCTGTCTGTCTGTCTGGTCTATCTGTCTGTCTGTCTATCTATCTGTCTGTCTGTCTGGTCTATCTGTCTATCTGTAAGTGTTTTTGTTTCCTGCAACTGAAGCTCATCATCTCTCCACACAGTTATGACAAACACACACACACACACACACACACACACACACACACACACACACACACACACACACACACACACACACACACACACAACATCTCATTATGTGTTTCTCCAGAAGAAACATCACACACATCGACAGATGAAAGAAGGTCAA
Source organism: Xyrauchen texanus (assembly GCF_025860055.1). NCBI lineage: Eukaryota > Metazoa > Chordata > Actinopteri > Cypriniformes > Catostomidae > Xyrauchen > Xyrauchen texanus. The sequence continues at coordinate 38,036,385 of NC_068313.1, read as the reverse complement.
AGGTCAAGTCTTCATTAGTGATTATATGAGGAATTGTGTGTGATTATTGAACAATCTTTAATAGGATTGTAAAGTGGATTCACACAGCCTGGAGGTCAAAGGTCACATCAAAATGAGTATGTGCATGTCTAGATGAGGTTTAGAGTGAGTCAGAACCGGTTTAGACCAACATGAGAGTTTGTAGTGAGCAGTTTTTTTCAACAATCTGATCATTTCATTTAAATATCTGTTATTTTCTAACATTTAATAACCCGAGCAGCACAAAAATCATAAAACTCAATAAACATTTGTGCTAAGACTGAAAAAACTATTATTGCATTATTGCATGTTCATGCGATCGGTTAATGGATACTGAACAGAGACATTATTAAAATGACTTTCTGGATTTGGATCACATCTCAATAGAAGTATCAAATACCCCCTCTAGAAAGAACTCAAATGATTCCCCATCCACCTGGCTAGCACTGTCCAAATTTTTAAATTCTTAGCTCTGCTGGCCCCTTTACCCGAGATTCAGTTTTCGCGATTTCATTTATCAATCATCAACCTTAGCAAACCTGCTTTATTATCGTCTGCCATACCCCTTCATCACTTAGATAACTCATCTTTCACAACATTACATATTTACAGCATTAGGGACAAATCAGCAGGATGTGGATAACTCTTTCAACCTCTACTACAAGCCTCAAAATGCTCCCCTATATCTCCTCTCCAGAATGGCTCACCGCCAACCTGCAATTTTACTCTGTGCTGCTTTTGCCTCTAGGGGCCTGAGACTGGCTCCCTTGTGTGTGGGGGGTGGGGGGGGGGGATGTCTACCCTGAGGGGGAATATGCCTCCCCTCTTCATCGTGCCTCCACAGACCTCCTCCTCCACTGCAACTGCTGGGGCCGGCTCTACTCTGTACACCTCACTTTTTAATGCTCCTCATGTTAGATAGCTTACATTCACAATCCTACTTAAGAATTAGGGTGTGCTGAGTGGAGGGCCTGAAGAGGTCCTGCACTGTTGCCCCCCTCTTCTTTTTAATGCATCTCATATCATTCACTTAATCACACAATCAGTCAATAGGTAGGGAAATGGGTGGTGCTTGAGGTGGTTCTGAATAAGTTCTACCCCTTGCGCCGCACCTCTTTTAATGCATTTAGACTTAATTTAGACCCTAGAAGACATAACACAGGGATAGTGAGGTGGGTAGATGAGCTGGCCCATCAATAGAACAGCAGTTGACGGCGGGGGCAGAGGGGTGCTGAAGTGGAGAGGGGTTCTGCCCTTGTGTGCCTCTGGATCAGATCCCCAACCCCCCCCCCCCCAACCCCCGCGCGTTCGAAGCCTCACTCCCCCTATTTCTTAGGATTAATATGCTCCTTGGCCCCGGTGAGGGCTGGAACAGTCAGAGGAAAGATCCATTGAGCCTGACCCAACCCAACCCATTCCCTCTTATAACTAGGACACAGTAATTTAATTATAACAATTCATATTATACCAATCCTGCTGATTCCAACATTTCAACACAAAATACTCAATCATACACAAAC
>NC_068313.1:38024847-38029847 GCF_025860055.1 Xyrauchen texanus | reverse complement strand
TGCCTGTGTGTGTGTGTGCACGTGTATGTCTGTGTGTGTTTGTGTGTGTGTGTGTGTGTATGTGTGTGCGTCTGGCGTGTATGTCTGTGTGTGTGTGTTTGTGTGTGCATGTATGTCTGAGTGTGTATGTGTTTGTGTGTGTGTGTGGACTCCTTCAGCCAATCAGACTCATCATCAGACAGAAGATAATATCAGTCCAATCAGGTCGACTTCACATTTCTGTTTTGAATCTTTAATTTCTTCACGTAATTCAGCAGTTCTCCAGTAATGACTCAATAAAGCTCTCGTTTATTTTCATTCTGTCTGTCGTGAATCTCACATCATTATTACAGGGTCATTGAACAGTACCTGTAATTAAAGAGTTAATCACTTCCTGTGTTGTGTAATTATGAATGCTTCTTGTGTGTCACGTCATTAATCTCCATCGTTTCAGACGGGACAAATATTCCCAGTATTCCCGCAGTGAAGCTTTAATTAGTGAATCATAACTCCAGATGATGTCCTGATCTGATGGGATCCACTCATCGCTCGATTTCCCGCAGCTACATTTCATTAGCAGGAAAGATTAATTGCTAATCGTTTTAACTGATTAATTAAACATCAGGGTTTGGCGGTGTATGGATTATTCTATAATCAATGAATCACGAACACACGAGTGGAAGATTCAGTTTTATGTGATTCATCATCTAAAGATTCATTATTTCAGATCTCAGAACATTAATAATCATATCTGATCACGGTACGAGAGATTTCCCCAAACACAGGAACACTGTGCTGTTATTATGATATATCTGTAAGTGTAATATAATGTATGGCCAATATAAAGCCGTGGATGTAAAACCTGAGATGTACAGATGTTTACAGATGTGATTCAGTACATATACGACAAACGATTCGATTTCCAGAATATTCATTTGATTGATTTGCATTTATCTGTGTGTTTTCTGAATCGTTCACCTGCAGCAGATTCATTTAGAGCCGTCAGAGGATTCATAAACGTTACTGACCAGACACTGTTACTTTAGTGAACGCCCTTTGATCAGGGACACATGATTCCATGTCTGTCAGTCACACGTCTGAGAAACTTCAGTTTATGGGTTCAATCTTTAATGTTCATACAGATATTTACACATGTTCAAAATATGCTGAAAATAACTTTATATATCAGGAATATTCTGCTCGTGTATAAAGTCAGCATGAAACGGTTTGACATATTTCCTAATAAACAGGAAGTTTAAACATTCTCATTCTAGAGAGATCTGTTAAAGCGATGAGCACTAAGACATGAACTAAAGACACAAACTCAATGGGACAGGTTGTGTGCTCTGTAGTTTAACGTTGAGTCGTCGTGTGCTTGACAGGAAGTGGAATGTTCTCCTCACCTGTGATTGGTTCACCTGTCACAACTTTTATCCAGTTGCTTGATGTCAATAATTCATGGAGTCTAAACTCCGGCATGTTTTCCCTGGAGTTTGCCACCCGCTGCTCTCTGGCGCTCTAAACTCTGACATGGCACTCGTCTATGTTACCCTTCATAATTACAAACTTCACTTTATTCAAATGAGCTCATGAATATGTATGAGCGGCAGTGAGTGGCGGCAGACCCTTTGCCCTGCGGCTATTCAATTATTCACTTTAACCAAACCTGGCACGATGACACGGGTCTTAAGAGTTAAATGAAGTATTCAGCACAAATCATCATTTCCTCACTCTCGTGTGGTTCTAAACCTGTAGGTCTGGATTGACTGTATAAGTCTTAGCTTTGTGAGAGGAACAGAATAAAGTCGTATAATAATTCTATAAATGATTGGCAGCACACGGGTCATCTGGAGTATGATTATGATATGTTATGATCTTTTAGGAGGTTTTATGTCATTCCTGACAGCTCCGGTCACTGTTTGATTTCATTGTATGGAAAAGAGCAGCGTGAACATTCTGCCAAACATCTCCTTCTGTGTTCTGCATAAGAAAGTCATACGAGTTAGGAACGACATGAGAATGAGTAAATCATGACAGATATGTCCCAATAATATAATAATAAGCGATCTAATGATTTTGATTGACAGATGAAAAATGATTTCATGTTGTAATTCTGCATGAAGACGTCGTGTCACGATTTATAATAATTGTGATCACAGAATCAGTTTAATCCAGACTCTTGTGAGACCTTTTAGTGTTCTGGTTCTCAGCTGGTCTAGTCTGGTCTGGTCTGGTCTAGTTAGTCTAGTCTGATCTGGTCTAGTTTAATCAGATCTGATCTGATCAAAGTAAAAAGCACCAATTAAGACGGAAACAAGTCTATTTTTTAAAACATCTGGTCTAGTCTGATCTGGTCTAGTCTAGTCTAGTCTGTTCTGATCTGGTCTAGTCTGATCTGGTCTAGTTTAGTCTAGTCTAGTCTAGTCTAGTCTGGCCTGTTCTGGTCTAGTCTAGTGTGTTCTGATCTAGTTTAGTTTAGTCTGATCTGGTCTAGTCTGTTCTGATCTGGTCTAGTTTAGTCTGGTCTAGTCTGATCTGGTCTAGTCTGTTCTGATCTGGTCTAGTTTAGTCTGGTCTAGTCTGATCTGGTCTAGTCTGTTCTGATCTGGTCTAGTTTAGTCTGGTCTAGTCTGGTCTGATCTGGTCTAGTCTAGACTCCAGTGTCTCTGTGTTGTGGATTCACTAAAGCTCTTCTGCACTTTTATGTTGGTGATTTAATTTGTTCATGAATATTCTGCATGAATTAAATGTTTCAGACGTGTCTTGTGAAAGTTTGTTTCCATGAATATGAGAATACAGGAAATCAGACGTGTTACTATTTTTGTCACTGACACACTGAAAGTTTCAGAGGAAGTCACAGAAACACGATCCATGAAAGTTCCGGAAAGCTCCATGAACCTCTTTTATTTGTGCTGTAACAGCTGGACGGGTGTTTGATTTCCCGCGGGCACTCGCTCTGTTTGTACTGGCACAGTGACTGGCATTTGTGCCCCGTTGTCAATGTCGCGTTCACCTCTGGACAGTAAAATAGTGAAGAACACACACGCACACGCACACGAACACACACGCACACGCACACACACACACGCATACACACACGCACACGCACACGAACACACACGCACACGCATGCACACGCACACACACGCACACGCATACACACACACGCACACGCATATACACACGCACACGCATACACACACGCACACACGCACACACACACGCACACGAACACACACACACACACATACACACACGCACACACACACACGCACACGCACACACACACACGCACACACACACGCACACGCATACACACACACGCACACGCACACACACACGAACACACACGCATACACACACACGCACACGCACACGCACACACACACGCACACGCATACACACACACGCACACGCATATGAGGTGTGATTTGTGCACTTACTTTGCAAACTAAGCAATCATCGTGTCGATCGTCACGTACATTGCCGTGACCAATGACGTGTGATAACGTACGTGTGGATAAGCGCGTGGATAACGTACGCGTGGATAAGCGCGTGGATAACGTACGCGTGGATAAGCGCGTGGATAACGTACGCGTGGATAAGCGCGTGGATAACGCATGCGTGGATAAGCGCGTGGATTAATACTTAGGAAATATCTATTATCTTTACTATTGTACCTTTTTAATTTGGGATGTAATCATAACACACACGTTTTCATGTTTTTTTGTGGGTTGTACAACAGTGTAGACACTATTAGTAATCAGTATAATTAGTATATTTATATGTAGGCCTACGCAAGATTTATAGTAGAACTGCAAAAACTGTTATCTTACTTAAGGCTGCCAGTTAGAAAAAGGTAAATCAATTAATTCAAATTTGCAGTTGATATTTGACAGATTTTACTGCAGCCTACAGCAATTTTATAAAACTATACATTTAGTAAGGCTAACACTTACCAAAATTGTTCTATTACTTCTTTTCAACTAAAAAATAAGTATACTTTCAGTCTACATTTTATATACTTCTCAAAAATATACTTTATGTACCTCTCAGAAATATACTTAAAATTACATTAGGTATAGGCCCTACTTGATTTATACTGAGAGAAAAGTCCAAGTATATTTGGCCTGCACTTGTACGCAATCTTTTGATCAAGATACTTAAAAGTAGTATTCAAAGCTTGGCTGGTAGTGGGTTAACTCTTTTGATCGAGTTGCCTATTTTATATATTTATATATGTTAACGAAAAACTATGTTAAAAAATTATATATATATATATATATATATATATAATTTTTTACATAGTTTTTCGTATACTAATCTTATAATTTCTATAATTATATATATTTTATAATTATAACTTATAACGTATGAAAATATTGATTAAAATATTGATATAAAACTGTCACAGTGTCTGGTTTGTGTTTCCCCGGGTGTCCACTAGAGGTCTCTTCCCCATACTGTCACCATTCACTCTGGAACTGCATTCCCCACAATCCTTGTCTGTACCAATCACTGTTCATTGCACTCAGCTGTTCCCTGTTATTCATTGTTAGTATCTGTGTATTTATACCCTGTCTGTTCAGTCATTGTCACGGAGTCCTTGTTATATGTCACACCACTTCTGAGTTCTGTTTCTAGCTTGTTTTAGTTCTTGTGTTTGGTTTGATTATTTGGATTTTGACCCCTGCCTGGAAGACTACGATTTTGGATTACCCCATTAAAAACTACTGCTATTGGATTACTGTTTCCTGTGTGTGTTATGTGACAAAAACAGATAATTTTCTAATTCTGCGTTTCTGAATTTCTGTGTAGGCTAGTCCATTGCTAGTGTACATAGGAATTTACTTTAATTCTACTTTAATCTTTCCTGCCATTGACTAAATTTTCCAGACGTTTATCCACACGTACGTTATCCAGACGTTTATCCACACGTTTATCCACACGTACGTTATCCAGATGTTGATCCACACGTACGTTATCCAGACGTTTATCCACACGTTTACCCACGCGTACGT
>NC_068313.1:37934847-38014847 GCF_025860055.1 Xyrauchen texanus | reverse complement strand
AACCCGAATATTTCCAAATTCTTAAAAAGATAATCCCATTCTACCATATCTAAAGCGACCGGAGTCTGGTCGTTCACCACTGATCACATGATATTGATGAAACGTTATCAGAAGAGCTGCGACCCCAAATAATCCCCACCTGATCTGTATGTATAAGAGATGTCATTACTTCACTTAATCGATTAGCCACAATTATTGACAATATTTGGAGGTCTAGCTGTATCAGAGAAATTGGACAGTATCTCTTATTCTCGCTTGGATCTTTGTCCTTTTTAAGAATCAGACTGATCCGGGCTTGTGTCATGATTGGTGGAATTTTTCTATTCTTTAATGATTCTGTATAAACTTCTAACAAAAGTGGAGCCAGTTCTGTAGCATAAGATCTAAAAAACTCAGCGGCAAAGCCATCTGGCCACAGAGCCTTGTCTGTAGGGAAGGCCTTAATTACCTCACCAAACTCCTCCAAGATGATTTCAGAATCAATATCATTATTTTGCTCATTTGTCAGTTTAGGGAGATCTAATGGTTCCACAAAGTTTCTAATATCTTCATCAGTAGACGAAGACGTGGAACTATAAAGACCAAGATAGAATTCTTTAAAAGCATTATTAATATCAATGGCTGAGGTAAATATTTCACGACAGAAACAGACAGAAACAGCTAGAAACAGACTCTCTCTGCTTTATATATCTAACCAAAAGCTTCCCTGCTTTGTCCCCTGAATCAAAGTCCCACCAGCAGATTTCACTGAGGGAATGGTAGAAAAAGACTCCCTGTTTTATATATCTAGCCAAAAGCTTCCCCCGACTCAAAGTATGACTGTCTTGCCCTGAATAACCAAAACTCCACCTTCCATGACACAATCGTATTATATCTGTATTTCAATCGGGTCAATTCTCTGAGACCATCAGATGACATTCGGCGCTTCAGTTCTGCCTCTTTTAATATTCCATTCCAACTCCACGAGTTCTCATGCTTTGGATTTTTTGGTGAATGAGGCGTATGATCCGACCCCTAAGAACCGCCTTAAGTGCCTCCCAAGCCATGTCCACAGAGGATCCTGAGGGCCAGTTCATCTCCATTTAAACATTGATTTCAGCCTTTAACATTTATTGGAAATCAGGATGTTGCCATATGTGGCAACACCTCTAAAATCATCAGGGCGCGATCTGAGACTAAAATGTTTCCAATTGAGCAATCAACAGCAGATGAAATGAGGAACTAAGATATATACAAAATGTATTGTTTCTACCAAATGGGTTTAAAAGTCTCCAAATATCTATAAGACCAAGATTTATACGGAGTGATGGTGGCGTAGTGGCTAAAGCACATCACTGGTAATCAGAAGTTTGCTGGTTTGATCCCCACAGCCACCACCATTGTGTCCTTGAGTAAGACACTTAACTCCAGGTTGCTCCGGGGGGATTGTCCCTGTAATAACTGTAAGTCACTTTGGATAAAAGCATCTGCCAAATGCATAAATGTAAATGTTATACACATCCTGAGAAGCATAATTGTTGCTCTAGAGGGTTTACACACTTTTGCTTCACTGTGATCAAGGACTGAATCCATGAATAGGTTAAATTCTCCTTCCAATATTATACCATGAGGGGTTCCAGCGGCTTGCAACATCCCTTCAAGATCTATAAAACAGCCCTGATCATCAGCATTAGGTGCGTAAATATTAGCCAAAATCAACCTTTGCCCCTGAATATCTGCTAAAACAATAATGACTCTAATTTATCTTTAATCAGTTTGAGACATTTGAATTATAGATGTTTATTTATCAATGTAATGACTCCCCTGCTCTTACTTGAGCCAGGACTAAAGAACACATGTCCACCCCATATCTGCCCAAATCTTTCAGCTTCCTGCAGGAAAGTTGTGTTTCTTGAAGAAACACTATATTATATTTCTTACATTTAAGAAGAGAAATAAACTTCCTTCTTTTTATGGGGTGCCCAACACATTCACATCCCACATGGAGAGAGAAATCCACTCGTATTTACATTTTACATTTTGACATGTGAGAAAAAATAGATTGTGGTAATAAAAACAATTTGTTTTAAAAAAAAAACATTGCCAACATGGTTAAAATAATAAACTTGTTTTCCCTGTGAATTCAGGTTATTTTTTCGGGCACTATTTTTGGGTTTGTTTGTTTTAAGCAATTTTAATTTTCTTTGAAAACATGACTTGATATCTTATGTCATTTTTCTTCTCTATTTAATATTTATTTTTTGCAGAGTGATAAAGAGATTTTCCATTGATGTTTTTCTAGATGTAACCTCTCTCTCTCTCTCTCTCTCTCTCTCTCTTAATCAGTGTTTTATCTTCATCAGGATATTTTAATTAAACTTAACATTCAGATCAGACACAATCGATTAGCAGCTGATCAATACTCTCATTTCATCTTTAAATTAGATGGGTTGTTTTTGTAATTACAGATAATTACATACGCTCATGTACAGACTCATTGATCATAAAGTTTATTGCTCAGTGTTTGGAGTTTATAGTGATTACACACAGATTATTGATAATATAGTGAGAAAACAGGGATTTCATAATAAAAACTGTAGAATTATCTTTGATTCATATTTTAACGTCACATGGAGAAAACAACATGATAATGTCCTGAAATAAACTCACTCCTGCAGTGACACTTTCTCTGTGTTTCTTCTTGCTGAAGCGGCTGATGGTTTGAGACAGAGCACGAATCCTTTAAATTAGAGATTTTAATAGTTCATTGTATGTTGTGGACTCTTACAGCACAGAGGTGGCAGATTTCTGAACTTTTCATGCTAAGGTGAAAAGAGTTCTCAGAGCCAGCAAGCATGAAATGAAAGTTGTGCGAACTAATCCCCGCTGCAGGATTATGAGTCTGACAATCCTTCAGCTGGTCGCTCATGTTAACACACAGCTGTAATGTAACGCCTCACCAGACAGACACACAAACACTTCATAGGTCAAGTTAAACATTACAGAGCAAAGACATGTTTAGTGATACTGACCTCGATTGTGTCTTCTGTATTACAACGGCCTATACCAACATGAGTGCTGGTATATAGAGACTCTATAAACCAGCATGAGCCTTTATACAACAGCACAAGTCTCTCTATACGAGCATGAGTCTCTATATACCAGCAGGAGTCTCTCTATACGAGCATGAGTCTCTCTATACGAGCAGGAGTCTCTCTATACGAGCAGGAGTCTCTATATACCAGCAGGAGTCTCTCTATACGAGCATGAGTCTCTCTATACCAGCATGAGTCTCTCTATACCAGCAGGAGTCTCTCTATACGAGCATGAGTCTCTCTATACCAGCATGAGTCTCTATAATATACCAGCACAAGCCTCTAAATACCAGCAGAAGTCTCTAAATACCAGCAGGAGTCTCTCTATACGAGCAGGAGTCTCTCTATATACCAGCAGGAGTCTCTATATACCAGCAGGAGTCTCTCTATATACCAGCAGGAGTCTCTATATACCAGCAGGAGTCTCTCTATACGAGCAGGAGTCTCTATATACCAGCAGGAGTCTCTCTATATGAGCAGGAGTCTCTATATACCAGCAGGAGTCTCTATATACCAGCAGGAGTCTCTATATACCAGCAGGAGTCTCACTATATGAGCAGGAGTCTCTACAGGTCCTTCTCAAAAAATTAGCATATTGTGATAAAGGTCATTATTTTCCATAATGTAATGATAAAAATTAAACTTTCATATATTTTAGATTCATTGCACACCAACTAAAATATTTCAGGTCTTTTATTGTTTTAATACTGATGATATTGGCATACAGCTCATGAAAACCCAAAATTCCTATCTCAAAAAATTAGCATATCATGAAAAGGGTCTCTAAATGAGCTATTAACCTAATCATCTGAATCAACTAATTAACTCTAAACACCTGCAAAAGATTCCTGAGGCTTTTAAAAACTCCCAGCCTGTTTCATTACTCAAAACCGCAATCATGGGTAAGACTGCCGACCTGACTGCTGTCCAGAAGGCCATCATTGACACCCTCAAGCAAGAGGGTAAGACACAGAAATAAATTTCTGAACAAATAGGCTGTTCCCAGAGTGCTGTATCAAGGCACCTCAGTGGGAAGTCTGTGGGAAGGAAAAAGTGTGGCAAAAACGCTGCACAACGAGAAGAGGTGACCGGACCCTGAGGAAGATTGTGGAGAAGGACCCGATTCCAGACCTTGGGGACCTGCCGAAGCAGTGGACTGAGTCTGGAGTAGAAACATCCCGCATTCCCCAGGTCAAGCCACTTTTGAACCAGAAACAGCGGCAGAAGCGCCTGACCTGGGCTACAGAGAAGCAGCACTGGACTGTTGCTCAGTGGTCCAAAGTACTTTTGTCGGATGAAAGCAAATTTTGCATGTCATTCGAAATCAAGGTGCCAGAGTCTGGAGGAAGACTGGGGAGAAGGAAATGCCAAAATGCCTGAAGTCCAGTGTCAAGTACCCACAGTCAGTGATGGTCTGGGGTGCCATGTCAGCTGCTGGTGTTGGTCCACTGTGTTTTATCAAGGGCAGGGTCAATGCAGCTAGCTATCAGGAGATTTTGGAGCACTTCATGCTTCCATCTGCTGAAAAGCTTTATGGAGATGAAGATTTCATTTTTCAGCACGACCTGGCACCTGCTCACAGTGCCAAAACCACTGGTAAATGGTTTACTGACCATGGTATTACTGTGCTCAATTGGCCTGCCAACTCTCCTGACCTGAACCCCATAGAGAATCTGTGGGATATTGTGAAGAGAAAGTTGAGAGATGCAAGACCCAACACTCTGGATGAGCTTAAGGCCGCTATCGAAGCATCCTGGGCCTCCATAACACCTCAGCAGTGCCACAGGCTGATTGCCTCCATGCCACGCGCATTGAAGCAGTCATTTCTGCAAAAGGATACCCGACCATGTATTGAGTGCATAACTGAACATAATTATTTGAAGGTTGACTTTTTTTGGTATTAAAAACACTTCTTTTATTGGTCGGATGAAATATGCTAATTTTTTGAGATAGGAATTTTGGGTTTTCATGAGCTGTATGCCAAAATCATCAGTATTAAAACAATAAAAGACCTGAAATATTTCAGTTGGTGTGCAATGAATCTAAAATATATGAAAGTTTAATTTTTATCATTACATTATGGAAAATAATGACCTTTATCACAATATGCTAATTTTTTGAGAAGGACCTGTATATACCAGCAGGAGTCTCTATAAACCAGCATGAGCCTTTATACAACAGCACAAGTCTCTCTATACCAGCATGAGTCTCTATATACCAGCAGGAGTCTCTATATACCAGCAGGAGTCTCTCTATACCAGCAGGAGTCTCTATATACCAGCAGGAGTCTCTATATACCAGCATGAGTCTCTCTATACCAGCATGAGTCTCTCTATACCAGCAGGAGTCTCTATATACCAGCAGGAGTCTCTATATACCAGCATGAGTCTCTCTATACCAGCATGAGTCTCTCTATACCAGCAGGAGTCTCTCTATACCAGCAGGAGTCTCTATATATGAGCAGGAGTCTCTCTATACCAGCATGAGTCTCTCTATACGAGCATGAGTCTCTCTATACCAGCAGGAGTCTCTATATACCAGCAGGAGTCTCTATATACCAGCAGGAGTCTCTATATACCAGCAGGAGTCTCTCTATATGAGCAGGAGTCTCTCTATACCAGCAGGAGTCTCTCTATACCAGCACGAGTCTCTATATAGCAGCAGGAGTCTCTATATACCAGCAGGAGTCTCTCTATACCAGCATGAGTCTCTCTATACCAGCATGAGTCTCTCTATACCAGCAGGAGTCTCTATATACCAGCAGGAGTCTCTCTATACCAGCATGAGTCTCTCTATACCAGCATGAGTCTCTCTATACCAGCATGAGTCTCTCTATACCAGCAGGAGTCTCTATATACCAGCAGGAGTCTCTTTATACCAGCATGAGTCTCTCTATGCCAGCATGAGTCTCTATATACCAGCAGGAGTCTCTATATACCAGCAGGAGTCTCTATATACCAGCATGAGTCTCTCTAAACCAGCATGAGTCTCTCTATACGAGCATGGAGTCTCTCTATACCAGCATGAGTCTCTCTATACGAGCATGAGTCTCTCTATACCAGCAGGAGTCTCTATATACCAGCAGGAGTCTCTATATACCAGCAGGAGTCTCTCTATATGAGCAGGAGTCTCTCTATACCAGCATGAGTCTCTCTATACCAGCACGAGTCTCTATATACCAGCAGGAGTCTCTATATACCAGCAGGAGTCTCTCTATACCAGCATGAGTCTCTCTATACCAGCATGAGTCTCTATATACCAGCAGGAGTCTCTATATACCAGCAGGAGTCTCTCTATACCAGCATGAGTCTCTCTATACCAGCAGGAGTCTCTATATACCAGCAGGAGTCTCTATATACCAGCATGAGTCTCTCTATACCAGCATGAGTCTCTCTATACCAGCAGGAGTCTCTATATACCAGCAGGAGTCTCTATATACCAGCAGGAGTCTCTATATACCAGCATGAGTCTCTCTAAACCAGCATGAGTCTCTCTATACCAGCAGGAGTCTCTATATACCAGCAGGAGTCTCTCTATACGAGCAGGAGTCTCTCTATACCAGCAGGAGTCTCTATATACCAGCACGAGTCTCTCTATATGAGCATGAGTCTCTCTATACCAGCAGGAGTCTCTATATACCAGCACGAGTCTCTATATATGAGCATGAGTCTCTCTATACCAGCAGGAGTCTCTATATACCAGCACGAGTCTCTATATATGAGCATGGGTCTCTCTATACCAGCATGAGTCTCTCTATATGAGCATGAGTCTCTCTATACCAGCATGAGTCTCTCTATACCAGCATGAGTCTCTCTATATGAGCATGAGTCTCTCTATACCAGCATGAGTCTCTCTATACCAGTATGAGTCTCTCTATACGAGCAGGAGTCTCTCTATACCAGCAGGAGTCTCTCTATACCAGCAGGAGTCTCTATATACCAGCAGGAGTCTCTCTATACGAGCATGAGTCTCTCTATACCAGTATGAGTCTCTCTATACAAGCATGAGTCTCTCTATACCAGCAGGAGTCTCTCTATACCAGCAGGAGTCTCTATATACGAGCAGGAGTCTCTCTATACCAGCATGAGTCTCTCTATATGAGCATGAGTCTCTCTATACCAGCAGGAGTCTCTATATACCAGCAGGAGTCTCTATATACCAGCAGGAGTCTCTCTATATGAGCAGGAGTCTCTCTATACCAGCATGAGTCTCTCTATACCAGCACAAGTCTCTATATACCAGCAGGAGTCTCTCTATACCAGCAGGAGTCTCTCTATACCAGCAGGAGTCTCTCTATACCAGCAGGAGTCTCTACATCTCAAGTCTCGACACAGAAACAGGAGTCCATTTATTCAAGAACGAGTCCCTATTAAACAGCACAAGTCCCTACATACCAGCATGACTCTGATAAACTCAAACCAGTGATTTTTGTGTCTCTGTATACAAGCATGAGTCGCTATATACCAGCAGGAGTCTATATATGTCTATATATATATACACAAGTATGAGCCTCTATAAATGAGCACAGGTCTCTATACACCAGCAGGAGTCTCTTTGCACCCTAGTGATTTTAGAAACCAGCACAAGCCTCTTTAAACCAGAGAAAGTTTGATTAAAAGTCAGAGCTTGTGTCGGGTAAACTCAAGGACACTTCTCCTCAATCTGAAACAAGAAAGAGAAAAGATAAACCAGCTGTCTGTCCTCACTGACACTAAAGAGATGCTGAATCCAGAACCTTTAATCTCTAATATGACAGTCGAGTTTTTAAAATCAGATCACACTTTCAGTTTTAAAATGCACAGTGCTTGAAGGTCTGTCAATTCAGAGTGAATAAGACTGTGTAATGTGAACAGATACACAGCACATTCATACCACAGGAAACTAGTTAGTCGTGTTTCATTGGATCAGTAGAGTTAGATCAGTCAAGTCAAGCCGCCTGATTCCCTGCTGATCGTCCATATCCAGAGGTGCTGTAGCGTGCAGAACTGGAATTCAGTCATGTTGATGGATCATTGAGGATGCTCTGCCTTCTGCTGCCCATCCCGACCAGAGTTTTGATCTGGCCCTTGCCAATTCAGTGGTGAGCTCAATGCCTGTTTGCAGGCTCATGCTGTTATTCTGCTTCCAATATGGTTTTATTTTACTCATTACGGTGTCTGAATTCTTCGGCCGACTCTCAGCTGGAGTTTACAACTATTGCACTGCCCTTGTATGCCCAATGAGGGTTATGCCAACATCCTGGCAGATTCCCAGCTGACTCTTCTGACAACCATCACATACCGGACATTTGGTCTTCACGACGTCGCCCTCCGACTGGTGCATGGATTTGAAGCGGGGGGTCATTTTCGATAATCTCAGCTGACTAAAACTCAAATATTTTACTACAGCAAACAATGCCGATGTCTCCACCGTTAAGATGGCCCTCATAAATGCACGATCGAACAAATCTTTTATTTTGAACAATGTTTTTATATCACGATCATTGGACCGTTTATTCATCACGAGCTGAATCCGAGTGAACCAATGACCCTGGGGGATCTAACACCGCCAGACTGTGACTTCAGGGCGAGGAGGTGCCACTGATTTTAAAAACTCTTTTAAATGCTTCCTCCGGACATGTATTCCAGTTATTAAAATGTGCCCTTATGTGCACTTGTGTACAGACCTCCCAGAGTTAATCGGGACTTTACGGAACAATCTTTCTCTCTGGACTGATCGACTCCTGATTCTTGGGGATTTAATATCCATGTACGCGGGGAAATGAACGTCTCTAAATGAACATGGTTCTCCACACAACATGGGTCATACATTAGATCTTGTGTTATCTGTTTCTATCTTACAGATCTCAGATAATAATGTCTTTACGTCACTCATCAACTGTTTTTATTTGGTTTCACTGTCTCAGATAAAGTCAATACTGAATCACTGGTGAAGCTTTTAATAAATCTTGTTCGTAATCTTGATAATGAGCTCAAGACAAGCAGAATTCAGTTTCACAGGATAAATGACGTCACGCCTCAGACAAGAGACGAGCTTCAGGTCTGGTTTGACATCTTAAAGGTGTCTTTAACACACTATCAAAGAGCAGTGAAAGTTTTCTCTAAAGTCATCTCTGATAATGCAAATCCACCAAAAGTGTTCTTTAATACTGTCCATTCGGCCTTAAACCCTCAATACCAACAAAAATCATTTCAAAACTGCTTTACAGAAAATCCTGCTCGGACAGAAAGAAAATCAGGTCAGAAGAGAAACATACAGACAGAAATCAAAACAATGGAAAACATTATTATTGTTGTTACAGTAGCTTGTTGCTATGGACACCGCATCTCTGTTGTTCTTTAATATGACATCACACATGGTTAATCACACAATTAATCATTTACTCTGTACAGGTTCACTTTCTGAATTAAACATGAGAGCACAAAGGATTCTTTTTGTAATAAAACCAACATCATGAAGGTTCATATTTCATCCTGTATTTTCAAAAGTCTTTTATTTATGATGTTGAAATGAACATGCTGAAGTGTTCATTTACTCGCTTGTTGATCTAACATGTATCACTCCTGTGCAACACAAGCAGAGATTTTAGGAAGAATCCTCGCCCCAATTACCAGTCACTTTCACTGCATCTTTTACCATACAATGAAAATGAATGGTGACTGAGGCTGAGGATTCATGAATGATGACAGTTTTCATTTTCAACTGAACACGCTGAATGTGTTTGTGTGTTAAACTGAACACGCTGAAGGTGTTTGTGTGTTAAACTGAACACGCTGAAGGTGTTTGTGTGTTAAACTGAACACGCTGAAGGTGTTTGTGTGTTAAACTGAACACGCTGAATGTGTTTGTGTGTTAAACTGAACACGCTGAAGGTGTTTGTGTGTTAAACTGAACACGCTGAAGGTGTTTGTGTGTTAAACTGAACACGCTGAAGGTGTTTGTGTGTTAAACTGAACACGCTGAAGGTGTTTGTGAGTTAAACTGAACACGCTGAAGGTGTTTGTGTGTTAAACTGAACACGCTGAAGGTGTTTGTGTGTTAAACTGAACACGCTGAAGGTGTTTGTGTGTTAAACTGAACACGCTGAAGGTGTTTGTGAGTTAAACTGAACACGCTGAAGGTGTTTGTGTGTTAAACTGAACACGCTGAAGGTGTTTGTGAGTTAAACTGAACACGCTGAATGTGTTTGTGTGTTAAACTGAACACGCTGAAGGTGTTTGTGTGTTAAACTGAACACGCTGAATGTGTTTGTGTGTTAAACTGAACACGCTGAATGTGTTTGTGTGTTAAACTGAACACGCTGAATGTGTTTGTGTGTTAAACTGAACACGCTGAAGGTGTTTGTGTGTTAAACTGAACACGCTGAAGGTGTTTGTGTGTTAAACTGAACACGCTGAATGTGTTTGTGTGTTAAACTGAACACGCTGAAGGTGTTTGTGAGTTAAATTGAACACGCTGAAGGTGTTTGTGTGTTAAACTGAACACGCTGAAGGTGTTGTGTGTTAAACTGAACACGCTGAATGTGTTTGTGTGTTAAACTGAACACGCTGAAGGTGTTTGTGTGTTAAACTGAACACGCTGAATGTGTTTGTGTGTTAAACTGAACACGCTGAATGTGTTTGTGTGTTAAACTGAACACGCTGAATGTGTTTGTGTGTTAAACTGAACACGCTGAAGGTGTTTGTGTGTTAAACTGAACACGCTGAATGTGTTTGTGTGTTAAACTGAACACGCTGAAGGTGTTTGTGTGTTAAACTGAACACGCTGAATGTGTTTGTGTGTTAAACTGAACACGCTGAATGTGTTTGTGTGTTAAACTGAACACGCTGAATGTGTTTGTGTGTTAAACTGAACACGCTGAATGTGTTTGTGTGTTAAACTGAACACGCTGAATGTGTTTGTGTGTTAAACTGAACACGCTGAAGGTGTTTGTGTGTTAAACTGAACACGCTGAAGGTGTTTGTGTGTTAAACTGAACACGCTGAAGGTGTTGTGAGTTAAACTGAACACGCTGAAGGTGTTGTGTGTTAAACTGAACACGCTGAAGGTGTTGTGTGTTAAACTGAACACGCTGAATGTGTTTGTGTGTTAAACTGAACACGCTGAAGGTGTTGTGAGTTAAACTGAACACGCTGAAGGTGTTGTGTGTTAAACTGAACACGCTGAAGGTGTTGTGTGTTAAACTGAACACGCTGAATGTGTTTGTGTGTTAAACTGAACACGCTGAAGGTGTTTGTGAGTTAAACTGAACACGCTGAAGGTGTTGTGTGTTAAACTGAACACGCTGAAGGTGTTGTGTGTTAAACTGAACACGCTGAAGGTGTTGTGTGTTAAATTGAACACGCTGAAGGTGTTGTGTGTTAAACTGAACACGCTGAAGGTGTTTGTGAGTTAAATTGAACACGCTGAAGGTGTTTGTGTGTTAAACTGAACACGCTGAAGGTGTTGTGTGTTAAACTGAACACGCTGAAGGTGTTTGTGAGTTAAACTGAACACGCTGAAGGTGTTTGTGAGTTAAACTGAACACGCTGAAGGTGTTGTGTGTTAAACTGAACACGCTGAAGGTGTTTGTGTGTTAAACTGAACACGCTGAAGGTGTTGTGTGTTAAACTGAACACGCTGAAGGTGTTTGTGTGTTAAACTGAACACGCTGAATGTGTTTGTGTGTTAAACTGAACACGCTGAAGGTGTTTGTGAGTTAAACTGAACACGCTGAATGTGTTTGTGTGTTAAACTGAACACGCTGAAGGTGTTGTGTGTTAAACTGAACACGCTGAAGGTGTTTGTGTGTTAAACTGAACACGCTGAAGGTGTTGTGTGTTAAACTGAACACGCTGTGTTTGTGAGTTAAACTGAACACGCTGAAGGTGTTTGTGTGTTAAACTGAACACGCTGAAGGTTTTGTGAGTTAAACTGAACACGCTGAAGGTGTTGTGTGTTAAACTGAACACGCTGAAGGTGTTGTGTGTTAAACTGAACACGCTGAAGGTGTTTGTGTGTTAAACTGAACACGCTGAAGGTGTTTGTGAGTTAAACTGAACACGCTGAAGGTGTTTGTGTGTTAAACTGAACACGCTGAAGGTGTTTGTGTGTTAAACTGAACACGCTGAAGGTGTTTGTGTGTTAAACTGAACACGCTGAAGGTGTTTGTGTGTTAAACTGAACACGCTGAAGGTGTTTGTGAGTTAAACTGAACAAGCTGAATGTGATTGTGTGTTAAACTGAACACGCTGAAGGTGTTTGTGTGTTAAACTGAACACGCTGAAGGTGTTTGTGTGTTAAACTGAACACGCTGAAGGTGTTTGTGTGTTAAACTGAACACGCTGAAGGTGTTTGTGAGTTAAACTGAACACGCTGAAGGTGTTTGTGTGTTAAACTGAACACGCTGAAGGTGTTTGTGTGTTAAACTGAACACGCTGAAGGTGTTGTGTGTTAAACTGAACACGCTGAAGGTGTTTGTGAGTTAAACTGAACACGCTGAAGGTGTTGTGTGTTAAACTGAACACGCTGAAGGTGTTGTGTGTTAAACTGAACACGCTGAAGGTGTTTGTGTGTTAAACTGAACACGCTGAAGGTGTTTGTGAGTTAAACTGAACACGCTGAATGTGTTTGTGTGTTAAACTGAACACGCTGAAGGTGTTTGTGTGTTAAACTGAACACGCTGAAGGTGTTTGTGTGTTAAACTGAACACGCTGAAGGTGTTTGTGTGTTAAACTGAACACGCTGAAGGTGTTTGTGAGTTAAACTGAACACGCTGAATGTGTTTGTGTGTTAAACTGAACACGCTGAAGGTGTTTGTGTGTTAAACTGAACACGCTGAAGGTGTTTGTGTGTTAAACTGAACACGCTGAAGGTGTTTGTGTGTTAAACTGAACACGCTGAAGGTGTTTGTGTGTTAAACTGAACACGCTGAAGGTGTTGTGTGTTAAACTGAACACGCTGAAGGTGTTTGTGTGTTAAACTGAACACGCTGAAGGTGTTTGTGTGTTAAACTGAACACGCTGAAGGTGTTTGTGAGTTAAACTGAACACGCTGAAGGTGTTTGTGTGTTAAACTGAACACGCTGAAGGTGTTTGTGTGTTAAACTGAACACGCTGAAGGTGTCTGTGTGTTAAACTGAACACGCTGAAGGTGTTGTGTGTTAAATTGAACACGCTGAAGGTGTTGTGTGTTAAACTGAACACGCTGAAGGTGTTTGTGTGTTAAACTGAACACGCTGAAGGTGTTGTGTGTTAAATTGAACACGCTGAAGGTGTTGTGTGTTAAACTGAACACGCTGAAGGTGTCTGTGTGTTAAACTGAACACGCTGAAGGTGTTGTGTGTTAAATTGAACACGCTGAAGGTGTTGTGTGTTAAACTGAACACGCTGAAGGTGTTTGTGTGTTAAACTGAACACGCTGAAGGTGTTGTGTGTTAAACTGAACACGCTGAAGGTGTTTGTGTGTTAAACTGAACACGCTGAAGGTGTTGTGTGTTAAATTGAACACGCTGAAGGTGTTGTGTGTTAAATTGAACACGCTGAAGGTGTTTGTGAGTTAAACTGAACACGCTGAAGGTGTTTGTGTGTTAAACTGAACACGCTGAAGGTGTTTGTGTGTTAAACTGAACACGCTGAAGGTGTTGTGAGTTAAACTGAACACGCTGAAGGTGTTGTGTGTTAAACTGAACACGCTGAAGGTGTTTGTGTGTTAAACTGAACACGCTGAAGGTGTTTGTGTGTTAAACTGAACACGCTGAAGGTGTTGTGAGTTAAACTGAACACGCTGAAGGTGTTGTGAGTTAAACTGAACACGCTGAAGGTGTTGTGTGTTAAACTGAACACGCTGAAGGTGTTGTGTGTTAAATTGTACATGCTCAACATGTAATTGTAGTTTGTGTGAGTTCAGGCAGCAGAATGAAGGTAAATTGATTGTTTTGTCCACTGAAGATAATGCATGACATGTTGCTTTTGAGAATTAGCATTTAAATGAACTCAGTATTTATGAGAACAGCTTCTCCACAGCAGAATTACATCTGAGGCACATCAGCTGAACTACACAAATGTCCGACTCCTCTGATTCATCTCATACATCTGCTTGAAACGGTCCAGTTAGATTAAAATATACAAAGAGCGATTCAGAAATCAGTAAGAAGTCAAAGTGAGTCGAGATTTAATTACATCAGACAGAAACAGATGATGGCTGGATGTAGAAAATTAAAGTCAATTTCAATTCTATAGACCATTTCAAGGATGTAAACAATAACAAAAGAATTAGATAGCAACTGATCCATTTCAGGTAGCGGAAATTTTATAAAGCAGATCTGTCAAAATAAAATGACTGGTGCGTACTTTGAGTCTAGCTAAAACACAACGAATGAGACATGCAAATACACAATGAGTTATCATTAACCTATCCTTTAAATAAGGCTCTGAGTAAACATATTTCTCAAATAACATCAGATATTTACCTGAAGTGACTTCTCCAGACGTGTTGTTGAAACTCAGCATCTACACGGAGAGGAGATTCAATTATATTGTACGTCAGATGCTCAAACTAATTTCCTCAGCAGGAAAAATGTGGAATATTGGATCGGTCCTTTTATAATCAATGAAGCTATTAATGCTGTAATCACATGACTTGCAGACAAGCTTAGGCTTTATTTTTTAAATAATGCATTTAAAAAAAATGGTTTGTTTTTTCTGCGTTAGCTTCTAAACATCTCCAGCTACTCCGAGATCTTGCCAGTGAGAAATCGCAGATATTGTTGACTTGTGACAAATTGTTTGTTATGTTCCTCATTTGCATAAAAGCATCTGCTAAATGTTTCAATGTAATAGTAAGTGACTTGTGTAGCTTCATTCATTATAACTGGAGCGATCTATAGTCACTTTTAGAGCTCTAACTATCAATAGTTAGTTCCAGTCATCCAGGGAGCTTCCAGCCACCGAACAATACGGTCCACATTTTAATATTCACATTCAATTACAATTGTAATAACGTTAGTTATGCTAATTGTGTTAAAGTCAATAAGAATGAAGCTCCTCCTGCTGCTGTTTTAAATTAGCTGGAAATGTCCCGTCTTTAAAGTGCTGAACGGTCCTTTAAGTGGTCTATATCGGAGTTTGATCTTTAATGAGAAACATTGTTTGATTGTGACTGACTGATGGACACAGAAGTGTGTTTACAACTCAATAAATCATTACAATCTCTGAGATGAAATGAATCACATGTTAATTTGCTCACAGTGCTGCTGCTTTGAACACACACGTGATCTGATTCACTCTTCATGAGTACAGAAGAACATCACATCAATTATTACTCACATCAGCTCAACACAAATTACATTTAATCTGGTACACAAACACTCTAGTTTCTGATGTCCCTGTTTTTAAGTGTGATGTTAAAGTAAAAACAACACAATACAAAATCACTACGGTCTTCCAGCATAATAAACGCTGCTCATACCGCAGTAAAGAGTCTTTACACATGTAGTGCACATTCAGTGACATTAGCTGAGAGCCGCTGGTGTAAATATACCTGTCAGTCAGAGTTTGACATGTGAGTGACAGCTGCCAATCAAACATGAGTGACAGAAATAATTTCAGACATTAATCATTCGTTCACTTAATCATGAGAGACTGTAGCACACAATAGATAAAAAACATCCAATCCACCGAGACAGATCTTTCCTCCACCGTTTACAAACACTGTCAACAAATAATGAATAAAAATGATGTTGCGTGTTGTTTACTGTATTGCAGTGCTCGTAATGAGCGAGCTGCTGGCGGACAGGTGTTGCGTGTCGTTTACTGTATTGCAGTGCTCGTAATGAGCGAGCTGCTGGCGGACAGGTGTTGCGTGTCGTTTACTGTATTGCAGTGCTCGTAATGAGCGAGCTGCTGGCGGACAGGTGTTGCGTGTCGTTTACTGTATTGCAGTGCTCGTAATGAGCGAGCTGCTGGCGGACAGGTGTTGCGTGTCGTTTACTGTATTGCAGTGCTCGTAATGAGAGAGCTGCTGGCGGACAGGTGTTGCGTGTCGTTTACTGTATTGCAGTGCTCGTAACGAGCGAGCTGCTGGCGGACAGGTGTTGCGTGTCGTTTACTGTACTGCAGTGCCCGTAACGAGCGAGCGGCTGGCGGACAGGTGTTAGCGTGTCATTTACTGTACTGCAGTGCTCGTAACTGAGCGAGCTGCTGGCGGACAGGTGTTGCGTGTCGTTTACTGTACTGCAGTGCCCGTAACGAGCGAGCGGCTGGCGGACAGGTGTTGCGTGTCGTTTACTGTACTGCAGTGCCCGTAACGAGCGAGCGGCTGGCGGACAGGTGTTGCGTGTCGTTTACTGTACTGCAGTGCTCGTAACGAGCGAGCTGCTGGCGGACAGGTGTTGCGTGTCGTTTACTGTACTGCAGTGCCCGTAACGAGCGAGCGGCTGGCGGACAGGTGTTGCGTGTCGTTTACTGTACTGCAGTGCCCGTTACGAGCGAGCGGCTGGCGGACAGGTGTTGCGTGTTGTTTACTGTATTGCAGTGCTCGTAACGAGCGAGCGGCTGGCGGACAGGTGTTGCGTGTTGTTTACTGTATTGCAGTGCTCGTAACGAGCGAGCGGCTGGCGGACAGGTGTTGCGTGTCGTTTACTGTACTGCAGTGCCCGTTACGAGCGAGCGGCTGGCGGACAGGTGTTGCGTGTCGTTTACTGTAATGCAGTGCTCGTAACGAGCGAGCTGCTGGCGGACAGGTGTTGCGTGTCGTTTACTGTACTGCAGTGCCCGTTACGAGCGAGCTGCTGGCGGACAGGTGTTGCGTGTCGTTTACTGTACTGCAGTGCCCGTAACGAGCGAGCGGCTGGCGGACAGGTGTTGCGTGTCGTTTACTGTATTGCAGTGCCCGTAACGAGCGAGCGGCTGGCGGACAGGTGTTGCGTGTCGTTTACTGTATTGCAGTGCCCGTAACGAGCGAGCGGCTGGCGGACAGGTGTTGCGTGTCGTTTACTGTATTGCAGTGCTCATAACGAGTGAGCAGCTGGCGGACAGGTGTTGCGTGTCGTTTACTGTATTGCAGTGCTCATAACGAGCGAGCGGCTGGCGGACAGATGTTGCGTGTTGTTTACTGTAAATATGACTGAATGAATCTGATCATTCTACAGTCGATGTTCCCCAAAGAAAAAGTTTCTCCTCAGGTCAGGTGAGTTTAATATTATTCCTGTAAAAGCTCCACAGTCATTTGCAGTTTAGTGTCCTACATCCATATAAGAGTGACATAAATGAGGACAGTGATTTTATTCTGCGCTTCTGTCTGTGTAGACAAAAAACAAACAAACAAACACTCAAATTGAGACATCGGTGTCAACAAATGACCAACAGAAATAAAGTGTTTAAAGGAATATGATTGAAGATGGTATTGTTGAATCTCGATTGTGAAATGTCTCTATCCTGTGAGTTTAGGATCTTTAAATAATTTCAGATCATTCAAACTCAAACACTGTTCAGAGCCGGTAAACAAAACAACAAACTCACAGCCCGACTAGTTTCGGGAATCACAAGGTAACTGGTGCTACGATATAATATCGATATCTAGGTCACAATACGACAGAATTGTGATTATTTATTTTTGTTGTATTGCGATTCAAAACTGCAATATTTTGCAAAATTTATCATATTTTACTCTCTGCTTTTCATTCTTATTCAGAGGACAACAAGTGCCTCACATAATTTGAACGTAAAACATTACAAGTCTGAACTTGCATCTGTGGATGCAGCGGCGAGTGGTGTTGACTAACAAAGGTTACTAAAGTTGAGACGAGTCCAGAGAAGTCAGCAGTGCTTCTGGACAGTGATGATGTACGGCTTCTCCTTTACATAGTAAAGTCTGAACTTGCATCTGTGGATGCAGCGGCGAGTGGTGTTGACTAACAAAGGTTTACTAAAGTTGAGAGCGAGTCCAGAGAAGTCGGCAGCGCTTCTGGACAGTGATGATGTACGGCTTCTCCTTTACATAGTAAAGTCTGAACTTGCATCTGTGGATGCAGTGGCGAGTGGTGTTGAGTAACAAAGGTTACTAAAGTTGAGAGTGAGTCCAGAGAAGTCGGCAGTGCTTTTGGACAGTGATGATGTACAGCTTCTCCTTTACATAGTAAAGTCTGAACTTGCATCTGTGGATGCAGCGGCGAGTGGTGTTGAGTAACAAAGGTTACTAAAGTTGAGAGCGAGTCCAGAGAAGTCGGCAGCGCTTCTGGACAGTGATGATGTACGGCTTCTCCTTTACATAGTAAAGTCTGAACTTGCATCTGTGGATGCAGTGGCGAGTGGTGTTGAGTAACAAAGGTTCACTAAAGTTGAGAGCGAGTCCAGAGAAGTCGGCAGTGTTTCTGGTCAGTGATGATGTACGGCTTCTCCTTTACATAGTAAAGTCTGAACTTGCATCTGTGGATGCAGCGGCGAGTGGTGTTGAGTAACAAAGGTTACTAAAGTTGAGAGCGAGTCCAGAGAAGTCGGCAGCGCTTCTGGACAGTGATGATGTACGGCTTCTCCTTTACATAGTAAAGTCTGAACTTGCATCTGTGGATGCAGTGGCGAGTGGTGTTGAGTAACAAAGGTTACTAAAGTTGAGAGCGAGTCCAGAGAAGTCGGCAGCGCTTCTGGACAGTGATGATGTACGGCTTCTCCTTTACATAGTAAAGTCTGAACTTTCATCTGTGGATGCAGCGGCGAGTGGTGTTGAGTAACAAAGGTTTACTAAAGTTGAGAGCGAGCCCAGAGAAGTCGGCAGTGCTTCTGGACAGTGATGATGTACGGCTTCTCCTTTACATAGTAAAGTCTGAACTTGCATCTGTGGATGCGGCGGCGAGTGCTGTTGACTAACAAAGGTTTACTAAAGTAATCCCAAGCCCATGTTCATGATATCCATTACAGATGAATGATGTTTTTTCAGATCAGAGATCATGTGCATTCAGAAGTGGTTTTCGTCTTGTCCTTTACAAACAGAGTTTTGACCAGGTTCCTTGAATCTTTTAACTATATTGTGCACCGTAGAGGGTGAAATGCCCAAAATACTTCCAATTTGTCTTTGGGGAACATTGTTCTGAAAGTGCAGGATTATTTGCTGAATCATCTGTTGGTAAAAGTCTGGAAGGATTGTTGCTCTTGATGGACTCGGCTGTTTTTGGAGGCTCCTTATATATTATGACATGATTGTCTCAACTTTTTTGAAGCCTGTTGCAATTATCTGATTTAAAATGACGGTACATGAACAAAAAAAACGTAAAACATCATATAATGTGTAGCTGTAGTGCTTTAAATTTAGCAAAGGGAGAATATAATTTACAAATCACTCCTTTTTGTTTTTATTAATATTTTTCCTACTGTCCCAACTTTTTGGGAATTGGGGTTGTAAGTAATATTTATTTTTTGCATGTGAAAATCCAACATTGTGAGGAAAACTATCGAAATACAATAACATATTGACTGAAGTTACTCTTGTGTACCAGCCGTACTGTCGGCTGGATGGAGACACCCCCGGACGGACAAAGAAACATTAAGGGAACATAAAGAACTAAATTCAGGGTGTCCTCTACACAGGATCTCATCCGCCTGAAGAGAAGTAGCAGGAACATCATGCTGTATGAGCTGGTGTGTTTAGAGGACACATTGAGTTTACTGATGATTATCTGAACAGATGTCTGATTTCAGTGCTAAAATTATTTCAAAAAGCACAAACTCACAGGAGAGAGACATTTCACAGTCAGCGACCATCGCACAAAAGGTGCCTGGAATTGTTCACGCCCCATCCCTAACCCATATATTCTGCGGGGCTGAGTAACCTACCAAGAACAATTTGGGGCACCTTTCTCCCATCACGTCTGATCCAGTTTTGACAGGAAATAAAGAGAGTCACATGACAAAAAAAAAACTCAGGACCAGAGACCTACAGACATTAACTACCAGATAGACACAGACAGGTATTTTGGGTGGTGTGGATAATTCAAGGGTAAGTGTTTTATCAGGAGAAAACAGTGTGTGAGTGTGTGTGTGTGTGTGTGTGTGTGTGAGTGTGAGTGTGTGTGTCAGAGAGAATCTATTTAAAGTGTAGAATCAGGTCAACTCTAGAAAGAGGATCATGTTTCCTTCCGCTGTGTGAATCTACATTAAAGAAGTACAAAGCTTTGTGTGAGGTTTCATCTATATCATTTGTACATCTGACACACAGTAATGATTAACTGTAAAGAGAATATAAAACTTTATGGGATAAAAATAAAATTACGTTTTATTATATATATATATACACTCACCTACAGGATTATTAGGAACACCTGTTCAAGTTCTCATTAATGCAATTATCTAATCAACCAATCACATGGCAGTTGCTTCAATGCATTTAGGGGTGTGGTCCTGGTCAAGACAATCTCCTGAACTCCAAACTGAATGTCAGAATGGGAAAGAAAGGTGATTTAAGCAATTTTGAGCGTGGCATGGTTGTTGGTGCCAGACAGGCCGGTCTGAGTATTTCACAATCTGCTCAGTTACTGGGATTTTCACGCACAACCATTTCTAGGGTTTACAAAGAATGGTGTGAAAAGGGAAAAACATCCAGTATGCGGCAGTCCTGTGGGCGAAAATGCCTTGTTGATGCTAGAGGTCAGAGGAGAATGGGCCGACTGATTCAAGCTGATAGAAGAGCAACTTTGCCTGAAATAACCACTCGTTACAACCGAGGTATGCAGCAAAGCATTTGTGAAGCCACAACACGCACAACCTTGAGGCGGATGGGCTACAACAGCAGAGGACCCCACCGGGTACCACTCATCTCCACTACAAATAGGAAAAAGAGGCTACAATTTGCAAGTGCTCACCAAAATTGGACAGTTGAAGACTGGAAAAATGTTGCCTGGTCTGATGAGTCTCGATCTCTGTTGAGACATTCAGATGGTAGAGTCCGAATTTGGCGTAAACAGAATGAGAACATGGATCCATCATGCCTTGTTACCACTGTGCAGGCTGGTGGTGGTGGTGTAATGGTGTGGGGGATGTTTTCTTGGCACACTTTAGGCCCCTTAGTGCCAATTGGGCATTGTTTAAATGCCACGGCCTACCTGAGCATTGTTTCTGACCATGTCCATCCCTTTATGGCCACCATGTACCCATCCTCTGATGGCTACTTCCAGCAGGATAATGCACCATGTCACAAAGCTCGAATCATTTCAAATTGGTTTCTTGAACATGACAATGAGTTCACTGTACTAAAATGGCCCCCACAGTCACCAGATCTCAACCCAATAGAGCATCTTTGGGATGTGGTGGAACGGGAGCTTCGTGCCCTGGATGTGCATCCCACAAATCTCCATCAACTGCAAGATGCTATCCTATCAATATGGGCCAACATTTCTAAAGAATGCTTTCAGCACCTTGTTGAATCAATGCCACGTAGAATTAAGGCAGTTCTGAAGGCGAAAGGGGGTCAAACACAGTATTAGTATGTGTTCCTAATAATCCTTTAGGTGAGTGTATATATATATATATAGAATGTATATACACTGGCAGCCAAAAGTTTGGAATAATGTACAGAAAAGTGACCTTTCACCCCACACTTCCTGTAGCACTTGACCTTTCACCCCACACTTCCTGTAGCACTTGACCTTTCACGCCACACTTCCTGTAGCACCTGACCTTTCACCCCACACTTCCTGTAGCACTTGACCTTTCACCCCACACTTCCTGTAGCACTTGACCTTTCACCCTATACTTCCTGTAGCACTTGACCTTTCACCCTACACTTCCTGTAGCACCTGACCTTTCACCCCACACTTCCTGTAGCACTTGACCTTTCACTCCACACTTCCTGTAGCACTTGACCTTTCACCCTACACTTCCTGTAGCACCTGACCTTTCACCCCACACTTCCTGTAGCACTTGTCATAGATGTGTCTGTCTTGTCGGGCACTTCTCACACACCTTACAGTCTAACTGATCCCACAAAAGCTCAATGAGGTTCAGATCCATAACACTCTTTTCCAATCATCTGTTGTCCAATGTCTGTGTTTCTTTGCCCACTCCAACCTTTTCTTTTGTGTTTCTGTTTCAAAAGTGGCTTTTGCAGTTCTTCCCATAAGAGTCTTCTCTTTACTGTTGTACATGAAACTGGTGTTGAGCGAGTAGAATTCAATGAAGCTGTCAGCGGAGGACATGTGAGGCGTCTCAAACTAGAGACTCTGATGTTCCTCTTGTTTAGTTGCACATCTTCCACATCTCTTTCTGTCCTTGTTAGAGACAGTTGTGCTCTCTCTTTGAAGACTGTAGTTACACCTTTGGATGAAATCTGCAGTTTTTGGCAATCTCAATCGTTGTATCACCTTCATTCCTCAAAACAATGATTGACTGATGAGTTTCTAGAGAAAGCTGTTTCTTTTTCGCCATTTTTGACCTCATATAGACATCGTCAGTCTATTGCACACTGTGCAACTCAAAAACAAATGCAAAGACAATGTTCAGCTTCATTTAATGAACTGTGTTTTATATAATGGAAGTGATTTTCTAGTGTCAAATGATCAATTTATCATGATTACTTGAGGATAAGGTGTTGGAGTGATGCTGCGGTCTAGATTTGATCAACAATGACTTTTTTTCCGATAGTGATGCTGTTTTTCACATTATTAATGTCCTGAATATACTTAGTGATCAGTGGAATGCCACTTTGGTGAATTAAAAATAAAAATTTCCTTCTGAAAAAGCGAAATCTGAACATTATTCCAAACGTTTGACTGCGAGTGTATGTTAAAATATATGAATAATTTCTGCCTGTAGAGGCCTATGTTCTGCCTCTCTTAAAAGCGCTTTAAATTCTGATCCTGTATCTCTATAATAGCTTTCAGACGGATATATTGGATTTCTTCTAATCTGATTGATTTGTATCTACAGCAGCTCTGTGTATAAGAGCATCACAGATATGTGAGGATGATATCTGATTATCAGATGAAGCTTTGAGATCCTTCTAAACTCAGACAGTTCTGCAGTTATAAATGACTATGTTCAACAGTCTCTGAACAGACAGGGATTGAATGTGCAGGATTCAAGTTACACAGCATGAGAACACAACTGCTTCAACATGTACAGAGAGACAGAAGAGACAAGCTTTCTGTAAGTTCTGAACAACGGAAACATTGTGGGCAGTTTCTAAACATTTCCTTACAGGACCAGAGATCATTTTTCACCACTCAAAAACACACAGAATAAAAAAAGCAAAAACTAATTTGATCATCAACTGTTTATCTTCGTTCTTGTCAGTCGCTTCAGTGATTATTCGTTTTGAGAAGTGACATGTAAATGTTTTTCATGTAAGCATGTTTGGAATCAACTGTTATGAGAATGAGGTCAAGGTGAAGATTCGAGCAACGTAACGCTCCATGCTGAAGGGACGTCTCTAATATTCTGAAGTGAAAGCCTTCACCGTGAGCCTTCCTGCGCTGCTAATCCCAGTGGTCGGGATGGTTTATGTACATGATGATGATGCACATGGGGCTAGAGCAGAGATGCCCAAACCAGCCTTGCCATATATGACAATAGGTTGTTTTTTAATAAATAAATAAATATGCCATTGACGAAGCTTTTCAGCAGATTGCAGAGTAATATTTTGTTATATTATGACATGATAATGGAGGGCAACTTTTTTTATGTAATATTATATCATGCGATTCAAGTAAGAGGTTTACATCTGGGCAGAGATAGATTATTATAGTGTGTTATTCTTGTGTATCAAAGTTACGGCTTGTACAGTTTACAGACCGCCGAGTCCGCTCATTGCTGCTAATAATTGCTATAACATTCTGTTACCACGAATGAGATGTGCTGTGTGGTTTTCCAACCATGTTGGATTGTTTATGCTTATCCGCCATCGCGGGGGAGACCGCCACACTGAGTTTATCAATTAAAGAACGGGACGATTGAGACCACAGTCGGCTACAGTTTGTATTATACAGTCTGACAAGCAACAATCTTAAAGGACTGTAACAATCCTACAGTGTGTAACAAACTAAAGAGCGTCAAGTCATTGTTATTTGTGTGGCACTTTTCACAACACACATCGTTTCAAAGCAGCTTTACAGAAGATCAGCATTAACAGACGATTAAACTGTAATGTCTATAAAGTCTTACAGTCATCATTGTGTAGTTTGATTAAGTATGATTGTTAATCATGTATAAAAATAAGTAATTATATAATAATTGTATTAATAACCCCACCCTAACCCTAAACCAGACTCACTGTGGGGGCCAGTTACCCTCTGACCAACCCCACCCTAACCCTAAACCAGACTCACTGTGGGGGCCAGTTACCCTCTGACTAACCCCACCCTAACCCTAAACCAGACTCACTGTGGGGGCCAGTTACCCTCTGACTAACCCCACCCTAACCCTAAACCAGACTAACTGTGGGGGTCAGTTCCCCTCTGACCAACCCCACCCTAACCCTAAACCAGACTCACTGTGGGGGCCAGTTCCCCTCTGACCAACCCCACCCTAACCCTAAACCAGACTCACTGTGGGGGTCAGTTCCCCTCTGGCCAACCCCACCCTAACCCTAAACCAGACTCACTGTGGGGACCAGTTCCCCTCTGACTAACCCCACCCTAACCCTAAACCAGACTCACTGTGGGGGCCAGTTACCCTCTGACCAACCCCCACCCTAACCCTAAACCAGACTCACTGTGGGGGCCAGTTCCCTCTGACTAACCCCACCCTAACCCTAAACCAGACTCACTGTGGGGGCCAGTTACCCTCTGACCAACCCCACCCTAACCCTAAACCAGACTCACTGTGGGGGCCAGATCCCTCTGACTAACCCCACCCTAACCCTAAACCAGACTCACTGTGGGGGCCAGTTCCCTCTGACTAACCCCACCCTAACCCTAAACCAGACTCACTGTGGGGGCCAGTTACCCTCTGACTAACCCCACCCTAACCCTAAACCAGACTCACTGTGGGGGCCAGTTCCCTCTGACTAACCCCACCCTAACCCTAAACCAGACTCACTGTGGGGCCAGTTCCCTCTGACCAACCCCACCCTAACCCTAAACCAGACTCACTGTGGGGGCCAGATCCCTCTGACTAACCCCACCCTAACCCTAAACCAGACTCACTGTGGGGGCCAGTTCCCTCTGACCAACCCCACCCTAACCCTAAACCAGACTCACTGTGGGGGCCAGATCCCTCTGACCAACCCCACCCTAACCCTAAACCAGACTCACTGTGGGGGCCAGTTCCCCTCTGACCAACCCCACCCTAACCCTAAACCAGACTCACTGTGGGGGCCAGTTCCCTCTGACCAACCCCACCCTAACCCTAAACCAGACTCACTGTGGGGGCCAGTTCCCCTCTGACTAACCCCACCCTAACCCTAAACCAGACTCACTGTGGGGGCCAGTTCCCCTCTGACTAACCCCACCCTAACCCTAAACCAGACTCACTGTGGGGCCAGTTCCCTCTGACTAACCCCACCCTAACCCTAAACCAGACTCACTGTGGGGGCCAGTTCCCTCTGACTAACCCCACCCTAACCCTAAACCAGACTCACTGTGGGGCCAGATCCTCTCTGACCAACCCCACCCTAACCCTAAACCAGACTCACTGTGGGGGCCAGTTCCCTCTGACCAACCCCACCCTAACCCTAAACCAGACTCACTGTGGGGGCCAGTTCCCTCTGACCAACCCCACCCTAACCCTAAACCAGACTCACTGTGGGGGCCAGTTCCCTCTGACCAACCCCACCCTAACCCTAAACCAGACTCACTGTGAGGGCCAGTTCCCCTCTGACCAACCCCACCCTAACCCTAAACCAGACTCACTGTGGGGGCCAGTTCCCCTCTGACTAACCCCACCCTAACCCTACACCAGACCCACTGAGGGGGCCAGTTCCTCTCTGACTAACCCCACCCTAACCCTAAACCAGACTCACTGTGGGGGCCAGTTCCCCTCTGACTAACCCCACCCTAACCCTAAACCAGACTCGCTGTGGGAGCCAGTTCCCCTCTGACTAACCCCACCCTAACCCTAAACCAGACTCACTGTGGGGGCCAGTTCCCCTCTGACTAACCCCACCCTAACCCTAAACCAGACTCACTGTGGGGACCAGTTCCCATCATGAATATATTATGATATTGTTCAGGGGAACACAAAGATTTTTGGATATCTGATGTGTGTTTGTCAGTGAGGTTAAACACTTTCAGCATCCATTAAGGCTTCATGTATGGCGTAAGCGGCAATCCCGCCAGTGAAACTCACTCCAGAGACCGAATGCTTCACATGATATTGATGTATTCATGTCGTCTCAAACACTGAACGTGAAAACTGTAGATGACATCGATGAAGCTGAACACAAACCAACTCTCAGAAAATGTGAGCTGGTTTTAAGACGTACAATGTGAAGTTTGCATTAAGCAGTTTAAATTGGTGTAGAAATGTGCATTTAGTGTTTGTTGGACGGTGAAGATGTACACATCTAATACATCTAATTATATACTGTAGATTCCAAACGAAACGTAACTTCTTTAAGCAAATTTAAACTTGAATACACAGTAATTGATATATAAAAAACCTCATTTTGGCAAAACGTTGTGTTGTCCACCACGAGCTCTCCCCATCCTAAATAGCAGCGAGCCCCAAATAAAAATCCCGTTCTGCATCACGTGGTTCATAGTGGTGAAAAGTGTACCACACTTCACTTCACCACACACAGGATTGATGTTTAAGCACAAAGTGAGTTTAATTGGTTCTAGAACGGGATAAATCACCAACACTTCCTTGATATTGTCACGGCCAAAGGCAAAGACTGAAACAGACTTCTCAGACAGCAACTGAGTTTTATTTTCTGGAAGAGCAACGGGTCCATCTGCTGTCGTTTGCTCTGTGTTGTGTTTTTAATGTTGTTTTGTTTCATACTTTAATAGAGATCAGATGAACAGCAGTTCTCCGTGGCCTGGAGAGGACTCGCAGATTGTACAGGACATGTTTCGGAAGTCATTTTTCCTGCGGCTTGAAGATGTTCTGGAAGCACCGGTACATGACACGGCTTGTGTGGACGCTCTCATGATTTGGGCTTTCTGATTAGTCTTTAGAAATCACTATAATAAATCCAAATGAAGTCAACAGTTAATCAATCTCATGCATTAATGCTTCATATTGACGACTGTTCCACGTGTTTCTTCTCAGAAATGCAGTTTGTACATCACTTTCCAAATATCAAATCAGCAGATTAGGAACAGGGTTATATTTCACAGTTGGCACACGCTTCAGCTTGTTTGACTGTCCTGTCGTTGGCAGACAGTGCTTCAGATGGGGCTTTACATCGAGACATAATGCACATACTTATGAATCATATTTGCCTTTTTTTACTGGAATATATCACATAGAAAATGGCTCTTAAGAAATGCCACTCCTGGTTTTATGACTGTGATCACAATAAAGAGATGTCCATCGGCATATAGACAGTGATCCATGAGGACGCTCGCACTTCTCCGTGACTCCACATGTTCTGCAGTTATTTAGACGTTACCATTGCAGTGGATAACCTGGACAATCTTCCCCAAGCCTTGCTGATCTACAGGTCTGCACTAAATCTGGAGTATCTCCAGTATTAACTCTGATTTCATTCAACATTTCATTAGTCCCTCAAACTGAAAATACAATCACTTAAAATCTTCTGAAGCAGTAACATGTGTCTGTGGTGTAACGATTGATGACATCACCACTGAAGGACGTCCTGCTGGAAATCTGTTTTGCTTAATGTTAAAGGGATTGTTCATCCAAAAATGTTAATTCTCTCATGATTTACTTGCCTTGAAACCATCCAGATGTGTTTGACTTCAACAGAACTGAAGATTTCTTGACATGAAGTGATGGACTGGAGTCGTGAGGATTATTTGATGCTTTATAAATAAAGACTTTTAGACTGTCAGATAATCACCAGTCTGATGACACCCGTTTACTTGCATTATATGGAGACAAAGAGCTGAAATGTGCTGAAGAAGTCAAACACATCATGAGAGGATTTTCATTTTTTGGGGAAAATGTGGTTTTAGTCTCAAGTTTAGATATTTGTAATCCATTTAATCCCAAATTATTTCCAGCTGAGTGGGCACATATATTTTACTCCTCGAATAGCCCAATGAAAGAAACTGTACGGGAGGAAATACCCCGAAAGACTGAAACTCATTTTGCTCAATAGGACCATCAGAAAATTGCAAACAATAAAAGACAGAATATTTATTTTTACTATCAAGAAATTGTGTGGAAAAGGGAAAAACAAACCAACAATAATGTTAATTTATTGTAATAATACTTTTAAATCTGCACTTATATAATTTACATTTATTCATTTGGCAGATGCTTTTATCCAAAGCGACTTACAAAAGCATCTATAATATAATTTATAATGGGATGTATAATGTGATATATACAATGGGATATATAAAATGGGATATATAATGGGATGTATAATGTGATATATATAATGTGATGTATAATGTGATATATATAATGGGATGTATATAATGTGATATATATATATATATATATATATATATATATATATATATATATATATATATATATATATATATATATATATATATGTGATATATATAATGGGATGTATAATGGGATATATAATAGGATATATAATGGGATATATATATATAATGGGATATATAATGGGATGTATAATGGGATATATATATAATGGGATATATAATGGGATGTATAATGTGATATATATAATGGGATGTATATAATGTGATATATATATTATATATATATTATGTGATATATATAATGGGATGTATAATAGGATATATATATTATATATATATTATGTGATATATATAATGGGATGTATAATGGGATATATAATGGGATATATATATATAATGGGATATATAATGTGATGTATAATGTGATATATATAATGGGATGTATAATGGGATATATATAATGTGATGTATAATGGGATATATAATGAGATGTATAATGGGATATATATAATGTGATGTATAATGTGATATATATAATGTGATGTATAATGGGATATATATATAATGGGATATATAATGTGATGTATAATGGGATATATAATGTGATGTATAATGGGATATATATATTGGGATGTATAATGTGATATATATGGTATGTATAATGGGATATGTATAATGTGATATATAATGTGATACATATAATGGGATATATAATGTGATATATATATATTATGTGATATATATAATGTGATATATAATGGGATATATAATGTGATGTATATAATGTGATGTATAATGGGATATATATAATGGGATGTATAATGTGATATATATGGTATGTATAATGGGATATATATAATGTGATATATAATGTGATACATATAATGGGATATATAATGTGATGTATAATGGGATATATATAATGGGATGTATAATGGGATATATATAATGGGATGTATAATGTGATATATACAATGGGATATATAATGGGATGTATAATGTGATATATATAATGTGATGTATAATGTGATATATATAATGGGATGTATATAATGTGATATATATATATATATATATTATGTGATATATATAATGGGATGTATAATGGGATATATAATGGGATATATATATATATATATAATGGGATATATAATGTGATGTATAATGGGATATATATATAATGGATATATAATGGGATGTATAATGTGATATATATAATGGGATGTATATAATGTGATATATATATATATATATATTATGTGATATATATAATGGGATGTATAATGGGATATATAATGGGATATATATATATATAATGGGATATATAATGTGATGTATAATGGGATATATATATAATGGGATATATAATGGGATGTATAATGTGATATATATAATGGGATGTATATAATGTGATATATATATATTATGTGATATATATAATGTGATATATAATGGGATATATAATGTGATGTATATAATGTGATGTATAATGGGATATATATAATGGGATGTACAATGTGATATATATGGTATGTATAATGGGATATATATAATGTGATATATAATGTGATACATATAATGGGATATATAATGTGATGTATAATGGGATATATATAATGGGATGTATAATGGAATATATATAATGGGATGTATAATGTGATATATATAATGTGATATATATAATGGGATGTATAATGTGATGTATAATGTGATATATATATAATGGGATGTATAATGGGATATATATAATGTGATGTATAATGGGATCTATATAATGGGATGTATAATGTGATATATATATAATGGGATGTATAATGTGATATATATAATGTGATATATATAATGGGACGTATAATGTGATGTATAATGGGATGTATAATGTGATATATATATAATGGGATGTATAATGGGATATATATAATGTGATATATAATGTGATACATATAATGGGATATATAATGTGATATATATAATGTGATATATAATGTGATATATATAATGGGATATATATAATGGGACGTATAATGGGATGTATAATGTGATATATATATAATGGGATGTATAATGGGATATATATAATGTAATATATAATGTGATACATATAATGGGATATATAATGTGATATATATAATGTGATATATAATGTGATATATATGGTATGTATAATGGGATATATATAATGTGATATATAATGTGATGTATAATGGGATATATAATGTGATATATATAATGTGATATATAATGTGATATATAATGTGATACATATAATGGGATATATAATGTGATATATATAATGTGATATATAATGTGATATATAATGTGATATATATAATGGGATATATAATGTGATGTATAATGGGATGTATAATGGATATATAATGTGATATATATAATGTGATATATAATGTGATGTATAATGTGATATATAATGTGATATATAATGTGATATATAATGTGATACATATAATGGGATATATAATGTGATATATATAATGTGATATATAATGTGATATATAATGTGATATATATAATGGGATATATAATGTGATGTATAATGGGATGTATATAATGTGATGTATAATGGGATATATAATGGGATATATATAATGGGATGTATAATGTGATATATATGGTATGTATAATGGGATATATATAATGTGATATATAATGTGATACATATAATGGGATATATAATGTGATATATAATGTGATATATAATGTGATATATATATATATATATTATGTGATGTATATAATGTGATGTATATAATGTGATGTATAATGTGATATATATAATGTGATGTATAATGGGATATATAATGTGATATATATAATGTGATATATATGATATATAATGTGATATATATGATATATAATGTGATATATATATATAGGGAGTCAGCCACAACTGTGATCACACACGTTTACTTGTCAGAGCATCTTATTATAAATCAATAATAGACCCTTTAAACATCATATGCACAAATGATGGTGTAGGATGACAGTTTTATTGGCTTCCTTTAATGGAGTTTTGACACATAATCTTTAGAGGAGCATGGTATAATTAAATGGATCTGGTCATGTGACTATTTGCACCAATCATTTCAAATGTGTTACCCAACCCATTAAATCAAGACAGTCTGTTCTGTTATTACAATTGATACTCTTTGTAAAGTACATCATCAAGTCTTTCACCAGCGCTGTTTGTCACTGCTTTTATGTGTCCAGACAAATT
Organism: Xyrauchen texanus; assembly: GCF_025860055.1. Classification (NCBI taxonomy): domain Eukaryota; kingdom Metazoa; phylum Chordata; class Actinopteri; order Cypriniformes; family Catostomidae; genus Xyrauchen; species Xyrauchen texanus. The sequence continues at coordinate 37,983,043 of NC_068313.1, read as the reverse complement.
TTGAATTACAAAATTGGACACAAAGGACATTGGATTATTTATTTCCTAACTGCAGCATTTGCACTTCTTGAAGTTTTAATTAAGTTGTTGATCTGACATCATGCTTTAAAAGTAAAACCTTTGACTTGACATTGTTTTCTAGAACAAATAAATGTCCTGGTGTTTTCCCAACAATCGGGTGTCTTTATATCAGCAACGTTCAGTTTCGAGCCAATCAGTTTCCACGTATTCGTCTAGTGATGAACTAGTACACTTATTAAGAAAACGGTTTTGCTTGAGTTCAGTTTACTTAACCTCTTCCCAATCCGGTAAAATTAGCCTAAAACACCTAATCAAGGCATACCCAAAGTAAATTTAAAGCTGTTCTTGAACCGTTTGGAGTACATGCATGGTTTTGGTCACATTTGAAAGGGGACACTCTGAAGTTTTTTCTCCAGCAGTCAGAATTACTGTAAGTGCTACTGATTTTGAGTAATAGAAGTTTGAACACAATGAAATAGAATTTTCTTTTTCATACTGAAATTTTTTTTGCATACAGATGCCTGCAGATGACTATAACTTGTAGCTATTAGCTTGAGAACACAATGGGATCACAGCATGAATCCTTACCTAGTCCAGGTTCAAATGTTATAACAATATCATAAAAAATGAATATTTTACACATGTTTTTCTAAGGGTACACCCAGGCGTTTTACAAAAGTGCCTTTTGGATACTCCAAAGGTCACTTTGGAAACCTAGGACAAAAAGGCTGCAACTTTTGAGCGCTTCAGCGTACAGTCATAATTGTGGGCTCTAATGAAAGATGACACTTAGAGCTATCATATTCCATATCCAGATCCACTATTAGTTTTGCTGACACAGAGTAACTGATGCATAAACACATTAGAGTGCCTTTTCCTTCTTGAAACTAAATGTTGTGCATATAAAAGAGTCAAAACTAGTGCTATGGTGGACAATTTGTTTATATAAAAATACACAACAAACTATTTACATTAATTTTTACATAAAGTATTTACAAACCATTATAAAATTGTACATGTTTCTAGCAACATGCCAGTCATTGTAGCAGTCACATTTGTGTACAAAGCACATAGGCACAACACAGGAGAGTACTTCACTGGTGTCTTTGCATGACACTGCCTGCACTTCAGACGACCAGCGGTGCAAGATTTGGTGATGTGCAACAGCCTGTGATGTGCTCTTACGTGGAGCAGGAGATCTGGGTCTGGCTGTGGATTGAGACCCCAACTCTGCCATGCTCCTCAGCAAGGGTCTCTCTGAAAGCCCTCCTCTCTTGATGAGGTGCTGTCCTGCTGCTCCACTTTATGTGGCAGCTTGCTGAGTGGGGATAATAAATAAATGTAATTTACAAAGCTAGACACAACTTCTCCATCTTTTCTGTATTCTATATATATATATATATATATATATATATATATATATATATATATATATATTAGTTTTTCTTTTAGAGTGTGTAAAAATGTATTATTGTATGTATATTTACTGTAAATACTGTATACTTTGCCAATGTACTATGGAACAAAGAGATGGGCCTACACCTCCCCCATGAATTCAGCACTGTAACAAATAGATGGTCCTACACCTCCCCACCTCCCGCATTGTAACAAATAGACTCTCAAACACAACATATATTCTTATTTTCAACTTATATTTATTGATTTATTTACTATATATATATATATATATATATATATATATATATTTTACAGTAAATATACAAAACATCTATATAGCATGTCAATAGATCTGAAACAAACAATGAACTAAAAACACGCACAAGCGGTTCAAACACTCACTGAGGAAACACAGGACAAAGGGTAATTACAAAATGTGTATTCATTATTCAAACTAAAGCTTATTTATCGCGGAATATACAGTAATATATGTTATAAACACAAGAAAACACTTACTTGTCCAGAGCCGTGTCTCATCTCTCCATCTGCCTCTGAATCATCTGTATTGTTTTCAGAAATTTCATCTCCAAACTCAGAATTTTGACAATGAATGCCTTCTTATATCACATCCTGGGGTGAAAATCCTGTTTTTTAGCGTCCGTTTCACCATATTTAAATCGCCAAATGTGTAAACAGTTCCAAAGCAGCTCTGCATGCATTTACGCACGAGGCTACAGCAGGGGTAAGCTTCGAGGAAACTTTGCTTTAGGAATAACAGAGCCGTCATCTAATAGTTCCACTAAAGCCGCATATCACTGTTTTCAGAATTTCATTGGCTATCACGATCGTCAGTCATTTCCACTCTTCAATGTAATTGGTTTGATCAGTAAACAAAGGAAAGTGGGTATGCCCTTACACTTCGACACAGATGGTGGTTGGGTATTGAAGGCTGTGGACAGGACATGGAAGCTCCTATTGGGTCAAATGAGGTGTCAATCGAAAGGCCAGAGTGCGTGCTTCCATTTTGATACCGGATATAGGAAATGTTTACATCTGAACTGAAGTTATTACCGGTAATATGTGAAAGATTAGGCACAGCTGCCAGGTGCTTTGAAATGATGCAACAAGAGTCTGTGGATATTTATTGATGTAATAATGTGATTTGGACTAAACATTTTACTTGATTTGATCATTTGGACATTTGACAATGAAACAACACCGTTTTTGTCGGGAAGTTATGGCTCAGTGTACAACTATGAGGCATCATAGGTGAGTTGCCTAAATTTTGTTATTGGTTGTTTATATGTTGGTGGTCTGACAAAGATATAGATTGTACCTGCTGTTGTGATTGTATCTTAAAATGGTTTATATCAATAGAAAATCAAGAAATGTAGCTTTCCAAAGATATGTGGCATGTGTACCAATGTAACACACAGCTGTTTTGTTTATCGCATACTTTTATTTTGTACATTTAAGGGCCCGTCCGCGGGCCTAGATTTCCATGGTGTTAAATCTCTTAGCTGACTGAACCAAGTTCAAGTGGTCAGTTTGAGTTACCAATACTCAAGTTACTTTTACAAATACACACAAGTTACTTACACAAAGTTGTAGTAAGCTTTGTACTATAGTTTACAGTGAGAGGTGGTTTGATAACTCGCTCCTGACGTTCTCAGCAACACTATTTAGCAGCGGCCTCATGGAAAACACTGGAATGATTAAGACGTGCTGTGAGCAGCAGTCTGAACTGAGATTAAAATAAAACATTAATATACAATACAACTTTCTAATCTGCTTTCAAACACAATGAATATACAGCACAGTGTTGTTCAACTAGTGACATCTGATTTGTTAAACACTATTAAAATAATTTGTTTAAATGAATCGCTCAAACTAATTGTCCCGAATCAAGCCAGGGTTATCAGTCCTGCAGCAAAAGGGTTTCAGCGCATCATGTGCTCATCGCAGAGCTGTTTGTGTGATTCATGACTTCTGCAGCTTCTCAAGGGAACCAGAGTTCTTACAAACTGAGAGAGAAATGCACAAAAACATCCATCTCTCTCTCTCTCTCTCTCTCTCCCTGATAACACAGATCCAACAGATCAACTCACTGAGATCTCACTGCACGATACTCACACTATGTGTTCAATGTGAACATTAGATAACAACAACACAGCACAATATTTCAACAGAGCATCAACAGAAGTCAACAGACCAACAGAACGAACCTTGAACTGCTCTGAACCTATAGGGCAGTGGTGGCTCAGCGGTTAAGGCTCTGGGTTACTGATCAGAAGGTCGTGGGTTCAAGCCCCAACACCACCAAGACACCACTGTTGGGCCCTTGAGCAAGGCCCTTGAACCTATCTGCTCCAGGGGCGCCGTATCATGGCTGACCCTGCACTCTGACCCCAGCTTAGCTGGGATATGTGAAAAATAAATAATTTCACCATGTATATGCAGAAATGTATGTATAATGTGTGACAATTGGTCAAATTAATTAAATTAATAAGCTGCGATTACGAGCGTTGATGCATTAACCCTTGCAGTGTTCAAACCTACAAACGTTCAATCACTAGCCCAGTGTTAAACTGAAAACGCTACAGGTGTTTGTGAGTTAAACTGAACACGCTGAAGGTGTTGTGAGTTAAATTGAACACGCTGAAGGTGTTGTGTGTTAAACTGAACACGCTGAAGGTGTTTGTGTGTTAAACTGAACACGCTGAATGTGTTTGTGTGTTAAACTGAACACGCTGAATGTGTTTGTGTGTTAAACTGAACACGCTGAATGTGTTGTGTGTTAAACTGAACACGCTGAATGTGTTTGTGTGTTAAACTGAACACGCTGAAGGTGTTGTGAGTTAAATTGAACACGCTGAAGGTGTTGTGTGTTAAACTGAACACGCTGAAGGTGTTTGTGTGTTAAACTGAACACGCTGAAGGTGTTTGTGTGTTAAACTGAACACGCTGAATGTGTTTGTGTGTTAAACTGAACACGCTGAAGGTGTTGTGTGTTAAACTGAACACGCTGAATGTGTTTGTGTGTTAAACTGAACACGCTGAATGTGTTTGTGAGTTAAATTGAACACGCTGAAGGTGTTGTGTGTTAAACTGAACACGCTGAAGGTGTTTGTGTGTTAAACTGAACACGCTGAAGGTGTTTGTGAGTTAAACTGAACACGCTGAAGGTGTTTGTGAGTTAAACTGAACACGCTGAAGGTGTTTGTGTGTTAAACTGAACACGCTGAAGGTGTTTGTGTGTTAAACTGAAAACGCTACAGGTGTTTGTGAGTTAAACTGAACACGCTGAAGGTGTTGTGAGTTAAATTGAACACGCTGAAGGTGTTGTGTGTTAAACTGAACACGCTGAAGGTGTTTGTGAGTTAAACTGAACACGCTGAAGGTGTTGTGTGTTAAACTGAACACGCTGAAGGTGTTGTGTGTTAAACTGAACACGCTGAAGGTGTTTGTGTGTTAAACTGAACACGCTGAAGGTGTTGTGTGTTAAACTGAACACGCTGAAGGTGTTTGTGTGTTAAACTGAACACGCTGAATGTGTTTGTGTGTTAAACTGAACACGCTGAAGGTGTTTGTGAGTTAAACTGAACACGCTGAAGGTGTTGTGTGTTAAACTGAACACGCTGAAGGTGTTGTGAGTTAAACTGAACACGCTGAAGGTGTTGTGTGTTAAACTGAACACGCTGAAGGTGTTTGTGAGTTAAACTGAACACGCTGAAGGTGTTTGTGAGTTAAATTGAACACGCTGAAGGTGTTGTGTGTTAAACTGAACACGCTGACAGGTGTTTGTGTGTTAAACTGAACACGCTGAAGGTGTTTGTGTGTTAAACTGAACACGCTGAAGGTGTTTGTGTGTTAAACTGAACACGCTGAAGGTGTTTGTGTGTTAAACTGAACACGCTGAAGGTGTTGTGTGTTAAACTGAACACGCTGAAGGTGTTTGTGTGTTAAACTGAACACGCTGAAGGTGTTTGTGTGTTAAACTGAACACGCTGAAGGTGTTTGTGTGTTAAACTGAACACGCTGAAGGTGTTTGTGTAGTTAAACTGAACACGCTGAAGGTGTTTGTGTGTTAAACTGAACACGCTGAAGGTGTTTGTGAGTTAAACTGAACACGCTGAAGGTGTTTGTGTGTTAAACTGAACACGCTGAAGGTGTTTGTGTGTTAAACTGAACACGCTGAAGGTGTTTGTGTGTTAAACTGAACACGCTGAAGGTGTTTGTGTGTTAAACTGAACACGCTGAAGGTGTTTGTGAGTTAAACTGAACACGCTCAAGGTGTTTGTGTGTTAAACTGAACACGCTGAATGTGTTTGTGTGTTAAACTGAACACGCTGAAGGTGTTGTGTGTTAAACTGAACACGCTGAAGGTGTTTGTGAGTTAAACTGAACACGCTGAAGGTGTTGTGTGTTAAACTGAACACGCTGAAGGTGTTTGTGTGAAACTGAACACGCTGAAGGTGTTTGTGTGTTAAACTGAACACGCTGAAGGTGTTTGTGTGTTAAACTGAACACGCTGAAGGTGTTTGTGTGTTAAACTGAACACGCTGAAGGTGTTTGTGTGTTAAACTGAACACGCTGAAGGTGTTGTGAGTTAAACTGAACACGCTGAAGGTGTTGTGTGTTAAACTGAACACGCTGAAGGTGTTGTGAGTTAAATTGAACACGCTGAAGGTGTTTGTGTGTTAAACTGAACACGCTGAAGGTGTTGTGAGTTAAACTGAACACGCTGAAGGTGTTTGTGTGTTAAACTGAACACGCTGAAGGTGTTTGTGAGTTAAACTGAACACGCTGAAGGTGTTGTGAGTTAAACTGAACACGCTGAAGGTGTTTGTGTGTTAAACTGAACACGCTGAAGGTGTTGTGAGTTAAACTGAACACGCTGAAGGTGTTTGTGTGTTAAACTGAACACGCTGAATGTGTTTGTGTGTTAAACTGAACACGCTGAAGGTGTTTGTGTGTTAAACTGAACACGCTGAAGGTGTTTGTGTGTTAAACTGAACACGCTGAAGGTGTTTGTGTGTTAAACTGAACACGCTGAAGGTGTTGTGTGTTAAACTGAACACGCTTGAAGGTGTTGTGTGTTAAACTGAACACGCTGAAGGTGTTTGTGTGTTAAACTGAACACGCTGAAGGTGTTGTGTGTTAAACTGAACACGCTGAAGGTGTTTGTGTGTTAAACTGAACACGCTGAAGGTGTTGTGTGTTAAACTGAACACGCTGAAGGTGTTGTGTGTTAAACTGAACACGCTGAAGGTGTTGTGTGTTAAACTGAACACGCTGAAGGTGTTTGTGTGTTAAACTGAACACGCTGAAGGTGTGTTAAACTGAACACTGAAGGTGTTGTGTGTTAAACTGAACACGCTGAAGGTGTTGTGAGTTAAATTGAACACGCTGAAGGTGTTGTGTGTTAAACTGAACACGCTGAAGGTGTTTGTGTGTTAAATTGAACACGCTGAAGGTGTTTGTGTGTTAAACTGAACACGCTGAAGGTGTTGTGAGTTAAATTGAACACGCTGAAGGTGTTGTGAGTTAAACTGAACACGCTGAAGGTGTTGTGTGTTAAATTGAACACGCTGAAGGTGTTGTGAGTTAAACTGAACACGCTGAAGGTGTTGTGTGTTAAATTGAACACGCTGAAGGTGTTTGTGTGTTAAACTGAACACGCTGAAGGTGTTTGTGTGTTAAACTGAACACGCTGAAGGTGTTGTGAGTTAAATTGAACACGCTGAAGGTGTTTGTGAGTTAAACTGAACACGCTGAAGGTGTTTGTGAGTTAAACTGAACACGCTGAAGGTGTTTGTGAGTTAAATTGAACACGCTGAAGGTGTTGTGAGTTAAATTGAACACGCTGAAGGTGTTTGTGAGTTAAACTGAACACGCTGAAGGTGTTTGTGAGTTAAATTGAACACGCTGAAGGTGTTGTGTGTTAAACTGAACACGCTGAAGGTGTTTGTGTGTTAAACTGAACACGCTGAAGGTGTTTGTGAGTTAAACTGAACACGCTGAAGGTGTTTGTGAGTTAAACTGAACACGCTGAAGGTGTTGTGTGTTAAACTGAACACGCTGAAGGTGTTGTGTGTTAAACTGAACACGCTGAAGGTGTTGTGTGTTAAACTGAACACGCTGAAGGTGTTGTGTGTTAAACTGAACACGCTGAAGGTGTTGTGTGTTAAATTGTACATGCTCAACATGTAATTGTAGTTTGTGTGAGTTCAGGCAGCAGGATGAAGGTAAATTGATTGAAGTTTTGTCCACTGAAGATAATGCATGACATGTTGCTTTTGAGAATTAGCATTTAAATGAACTGTATTTATGAGAACAGCTTCTCCACAGCAGGACTCATACTACATAAAAATATGACATTTACTTATTTAAAGCCTCTTCCCAGACAATGGTTGTATCACATTAATGGCACTAAGAGAATCCAAAAAAAAAAAAACTGCAAGAATGAATTGTAATTTTGAAACATATGTATAAAATCATGAGAACTCGCATGAGATGAGGAATCATATCAGTAACCTTATAAAAGCTGTTTTATTCTACATGGGGCAGAGACGCCCTCATGGGGGTGCCATGTTAGAATCACATGACCAGCTGAATACTACTAAATTAATCTCAATAACCATCTTGTTATTGGACACTTTCACTCTTGGATTAAATTAATAATGGCTGAATGTGAATTTCTACAATGGCATCTGTAACTGTAAACTGCTGAATTTCAATGATGCAGCATCCACACCACTAGGTGTCACTGTAAGTCCAAGATGACACGAACGAAAAGCTACTGAGATCAACTTTAACCGCATCTTCAACTGATATTAAACTGTGACTGAATATATCAAGATGAATTCTGGATGTTAAAGCATGTAAATACATCTGAATGATGTTTCACAGGTCACTCAGTACTTTAACTGAAATGGATCACTGATATAATGAGTCTGTAAGTCTGATTTTCTGCTGATCTTTAATATATAAGTTAAAGGAGAAAGAGCCAGTGTTTGTATATACTGTATTTTAAGACTTCTCTGAGGTCGGCCGATAGAAATGATCCAATCAGATGCTTTAAAACTCAATATAGTCATTAGAATCTCTGAGATTAAATGAATCACGTTCAGCTCACAATCCTGCTGCTCTGAACATACAAATGATCTGATTCACTCATGAATACAAAAGCACAACACCACATCAATTATTACTCACATCAGCAACACAAATTACATTTAATCTGGTACACAAACCCTCTGAGACACACAGATGGGGGACAGTACTAGCACAGGAAACACTGAGAGACCCCCCGATTGCTAACATCACTTTCCATCTGAAAGCAAAAATCGGTCTATCCGTCTGTCTGTCTTAATGTTCACACATGAGACGTCTCACTGAAAATAACCTTGAAAATCAGCCAAATCCAGTCAGGAAATATTCATCCTGGAAAGTTCCCTTCATGAATATTTACACAAACTTTCTGCTGCTTTTCCAAAAGCACTGATGAGAAAATCCCTTTTTGATTTGATTTCAGGTGTTTGTTTCAATGGTGCGAAATTTAATGTGATACAAACGTGTGATTCTGATATTAGATTCATACTCTTCACTTTTCAAGAAATATTTTCGTCTTCTGAATTTGGACATATGTGCCAACGTAAAGTACAGATGTGATATACACCCACAGGTGTCATTAATGTGCCAACGTAGAGTACAGATGTGATATACACCCACAGGTGTCGTTTATGTGCCAACGTAAAGTACAGATGTGATATACACCCACAGGTGTCCTTTATGTGCCAACGTAAAGTACAGATGTGACATACACCATCAGGTGTCGTTAATGTGCCAACGTAAAGTACAGATGTGACATACACCCACAGGTGTCGTTAATGTGCCAACGTAAAGTACAGATGTGACATACACCCACAGATGTCATTAATGTGCCAACGTAGAGTACAGATGTGACATACACCCACAGGTGTCGTTTATGTGCCAACGTAGAGTACAGATGTGACATACACCCACAGGTGTCGTTTATGTGCCAACGTAAAGTACAGATGTGACATACACCAACAGGTGTCGTTAATGTGCCAACGTAAAGTACAGATGTGCCATACACCTACAGGTGTCGTTAATGTGCCAACGTAAAGTACAGATGTGACATACACCTACAGGTGCCGTTAATGTGCCAACGTAAAGTACAGATGTGACATACACCGACAGGTGTCGTTAATGTGCCAACGTAAAGTACAGATGTGACATACACCCGCAGGTGTCGTTAATGTGCCAACGTAAAGTACAGATGTGACATACACCCGCAGGTGCCGTTAATGTGCCAACGTAAAGTACAGATGTGACATACACCCACAGGTGTCGTTAATGTGCCAACGTAAAGTACAGATGTGACATACACCCACAGGTGTCGTTAATGTGCCAACGTAAAGTACAGATGTGACATACACCCGCAGGTGCCGTTAATGTGCCAACGTAAAGTACAGATGTGACACACCCACAGGTGTCGTTAATGTGCCAACGTAAAGTACAGATGTGACATACACCTGCAGGTGCCGTTAATGTGCCAACGTAAAGTACAGATGTGACATACACCCACAGGTGCCGTTAATGTGCCAACGTAAAGTACAGATGTGACATACACCCACAGGTGCCGTTAATGTGCCAACGTAAAGTACAGATGTGACATACACCCACAGGTGCCGTTAATGTGCCAACGTAAAGTACAGATGTGACATACACCCACAGGTGTCGTTAATGTGCCAACGTAAAGTACAGATGTGACATACACCCACAGGTGTCGTTAATGTGCAAACGTAAAATACAGATGTGACATACACCCACAGGTGTTGTTAATGTGCAAACGTAAAATACAGATGTGATATACACCCGCAGGTGTCGTTAATGTGCCAACGTAAAGTACAGATGTGACATACACCCGCAGGTGTCGTTTATGTGCCAACGTAAAGTACAGATGTGACATACACCTGCAGGTGTCGTTAATGTGCAAACGTAAAATACAGATGAAACACTGATGTTAAAATAAACACTCACGTATGAAACACAGATGTTAAAATAAACGATCACGTATGTAACAACGATGTTAAAATAAACGATCACGTATGAAACACAGATGTTAAAATAAACACTCACGTATGAAACACAGATGTTAAAATAAACACTCACGTATGAAACACCGATGTTAAAATAAACGATCACGTATGAAACACCGATGTTAAAATAAACGATCACGTATGAAACACCGATGTTAAAATAAACGATCACGTATGAAACACCGATGTTAAAATAAACGACCACGTATGAAACACCGATGTTAAAATAAACGACCACGTATGAAACACCGATGTTAAAATAAACGATCACGTATGTAACACAGATGTTAAAATAAACGATCACGTATGAAACACAGATGTTAAAATAAACGATCACGTATGAAACACAGATGTTAAAATAAACGATCACGTATGAAACACAGATGTTAAAATAAACGACCACGTATGAAACACCGATGTTAAAATAAACGATCACGTATGTAACACCGATGTTAAAATAAACGATCACGTATGAAACACAGATGTTAAAAAAAACGATCACGTATGAAACACAGATGTTAAAATAAACGATCACGTATGAAACACAGATGTTAAAATAAACGATCACGTATGAAACACAGATGTTAAAATAAACGATCACGTATGAAACACAGATGTTAAAATAAACGATCACGTATGAAACACAGATGTTAAAATAAACGATCACGTATGTAACACCGATGTTAAAATAAACGATCACGTATGTAACACCGATGTTAAAATAAACGATCACGTATGTAACACCGATGTTAAAATAAACGATCACGTATGAAACACCGATGTTAAAATAAACGATCACGTATGAAACACCGATGTTAAAATAAACGATCACGTATGAAACACAGATGTTAAAATAAACGATCACGTATGTAACACCGATGTTAAAATAAACGATCACGTATGAAACACAGATGTTAAAATAAACGATCACGTATGAAACACAGATGTTAAAATAAACGATCACGTATGTAACACCGATGTTAAAATAAACGATCACGTATGAAACACAGATGTTAAAATAAACGATCACGTATGAAACACAGATGTTAAAATAAACGATCACGTATGAAACACAGATGTTAAAATAAACGATCACGTATGTAACACCGATGTTAAAATAAACGATCACGTATGAAACACAGATGTTAAAATAAACGATCACGTATGAAACACAGATGTTAAAATAAACGATCACGTATGAAACACAGATGTTAAAATAAACGATCACGTATGAAACACAGATGTTAAAATAAACGATCACGTATGAAACACAGATGTTAAAATAAACGATCACGTATGAAACACAGATGTTAAAATAAACGATCACGTATGAAACACTAATGTTGAAGCTGTTCCAATAACTGACAGTGAAATGAGATCAAGACTCATACATGTGCATCATCACTCTGCGTGTTCAACAAGAGTACTAGAGTGTCAATACTCACATACATGACTGAATAACCCATCATGGGACAGTTAAAATCACTTCTGACTGTAAACCAATAAAAATGGGCACACAGATTATTAGATGCTTCCTATGTGACTGTGCACCCTATCTGAGCATGAAAATGAATGTGTGCTTGTTCAAGGTGTTTGTGTGTTGATGCTGTCAGTGTTCACAATGAAGTCTGTGTATCAGCATTTGCTCTTCATACTGAAGCTGTCTTAATAACCGTAAACAGCAGTGTGCATCAGCTGCTCACTATATACACTTACTGCATGCCTTATATTTCATCCCTAATATGCATGAAAGGAAAACTGTCCAGCAAACATTTAAGCATTTAGAAGAAGATTGAAAAATTATTGCTCCCTTTCATTCTCATTTGTTATTGTCCTGGGGCGGGTAGCACCAGCTGGAAGTACACGCAGTTGTAAGGCCATCTAGGCGTAGTGCTACATCTGAACCCCCTGTATAATGAGTGTAGGTCCCCCTCGTGCCGCCAAATCAGCGTAACCCGCATCTCAGAACAGAAAGATTTCATTTCAGCGGGGCTGAATAGTTAGAATTAATTGACGATCTATCACGTATCATGTAATGGACAGGAATGGAGCGCTTTGTTTTACAGTCGCTGATATGGTGAATGTAAGCCGAGGTATAGCATGTCGGGCGATACAACGAGTTTCTATGGCTCTACTGACTCAGGAGGAGGCCACACACACCAGATTTCACCGAGACTCCAGCATACACAGTATTTTTGAATGTATTGATGGTAATCATGTACTCATACAGGCACCATCTAAAATCGAGAAAGGGTTTCACTCAATTAATGTTCAGGTTGTGTGCGATGCAGACATGAAATTAATTGACGTGGTGGCGCGGTGGTATGGGTCTGCCCAGGACGCACACATGCGTGAGGAGGGACGGCTCTCTGGCATGATGCTTGGCAACAGTGGCTAACCTTTAAAGAAGTGGCCGATGACTCCTGTCATGGTACCCCGGACGGAGCAGGAAAGACGCAATACAACTCACGGACGAGGTCGATCTTTGAGCGCTGCATAGGAGTGCTCAAGCGCTGGTGTGTGGGGCTTATGTTTAGGTTAAATATGAAACATGTCCACCCCTGTTTATTTTAGCCTACACTTAAACTGGAATTGGTTTTTAGGGAGTTATGTTATGGGATGATGCATAGCTGCAGCTTGCCCAGTGACATCAGGACGAGCCAGAGAGAGCATCTGTATGACAGCATTGCTATACATTTGCATTGCCAAGAGAGTGCCTCTCCCAATGGAGGATTAGGGACCAGTGGAGGCAGAGAAGGACGTCTCAGGCAATATAATTCAGCTGATCCGCCTATAAACGAATCGTAATAAGAGTTGTAGCTATTTTAATGCAAGAGAAATATCATCTTAAATCATTTTGTTACATCAAGCTTAAGCAAAGTGAATAAAGCTGTGGTACGATTGAAGACTCGTGTTGCAGCGGCTTCACTCATCTGACGGCTTCACGTCGAGTATAATGTTATTGTCCAGCTCGGAGGACGCCGTGTTTTAACAATGTTTCGCTTATGAGTTATTGATACGGGAATGTGTGAATATATGTCCAACTTTACTGAACTCTCAAAACTGATGCGATCGATTTCAATTCTACTGAGACTTTTCTAGTTTAAAGTGTTACGGAGGAAGTCAAGTCGAATCTCTCGAACAGGAGCAGCCCGGACATGCACTGAGCAACACTGTGATATGAGCCAATAAATCATTACACATCTTCACCTTCACTAAATTGTTCCACCCCTCTGTTTTCAGTCCTTTAAGGGTCATTGTAACTGATAACAGTAATTGTGTAATACCGTATACGTGATATTTTCTGAGACTCGTACCGTTGCAGCACTATTGCTGACATGTTTATTCATGTATATGTATATTATTTCTGTAGCCAGCTTGTAAATAAAAGATTTATTGATTAAACTGTGTTTATTCTGGGATTTACAGTATATTTATTGAGATGAATGGGATATATTAATGTATATGATATAGTATGTATGTGTAGCTGGCCCTCCGCTGTAATAGCTGAGGCACATTTCTGTTTCTCGAGCTCAAGCTTCTACTTCTCCGTCTCCATCTCTACTCTCATCCTTTCTTACTCCAGTAACACCGATTGGAGATCTGGATCCCTTCGAGCAGGTCCAGTTGCCGTGTTTTTCAGAGCTGTCTGCGGTGCTCAAGACGAGATGGGATTCTCTGCAAGAGACGCATCTTCATTCATTTCATTAACACAGACATTTGTGTAGGCAACTCCGAACACCCCGTGCAAACAGGTTCATTACTATCAGTATTTATTAGCCTACTAGATTTAAGCGGCCATGTTGCCTTCATGACTGTGTCTGACGAACTTGAATTTGATGTTGAGTCCCCTTCAGCTTGCTCTTCTTCTGTTCGGCCTATACCTTGTTTTTTTTAGTTATGGCATTGTTTTGTTTGCATACTAATATATGTGCATACTTAGTGTAAAGTTCGATCATTTTTCTTGATTCGGTCTGAGTAATTTAATGTCATTTGTTTTGGCTCTGCAGTCATTTTGAATCTATTTGCCAGTAAATGTAAGCGTGTAACCATAGCAACATGAATGGCGTGGCAATAATGACTGCGGTAGGATGCGTCAGCGTGGACACGTCGGCGTGGACACGCGTGGTCTACAGTGGGCGTATCTGCACCTAATCATAGTTTTAGATGGTGCAACAGGTGTTCGGATCACAAGGATGGACGTAGCCTTGCCCGGCGTTGGGCTTACACCCCACTTCTTTACGTCCAGCTGGTGCAACCGGCCCCTGATGTTTAGTCGATCGAGGCCCTGATTCAGGGCTGAAAGTGCGAGCGTGAGGCAATCGACTGTGTTCCGGGTCCTTGAATAATGTATAACATGCGAGTAAGGGCAGCTGGTGGAGTTTCTGGTGCCATCCTAGGGAGTTGTGCCCTACTTCAGAATGGGTAATATGAATATCGGGAGCGGCGGTTCTGCCCTGAATTAATTTACATGATAAACTGAATCACAACTGTGCCTGAATCAGCACGAGACACAGTCCTGGACTTTTTCTTCTTAAGTTTTTCTAATGTGAAAGTACAAATAAAAGCAAATTATTATTTTTATACAACTCATATGATATGTTAGTGAAGGCTATGACATTTTAAAGCAAGACATTTATGGACAGATATTAAGAACAGAATACACCTGATTATGAGAATAATTAATAAACAATATTAAATGTGTTTGGTTTTGTTGTTCATGTTGTAAGTCTTGCTAAGATGCCATTTGGATTATTTGGCTGAAGAGCCCTCGTGTGTACAACAGGCCTACAAGTGTCCTCCCTCACGGCACTGTATTTTAACTGGTTACCATGACAACCGCATCGGTCCTCTGATGGTAACTTATGTGATATGTGAATGTCAGGAGTTTTGTGTTCTTGGAAACCAACTACACAGGGACCTTGATGATGAGTGGAGACCTGCTGCAGTTTTGGGTTTGGGAATGTAGTGTTTCCAGAGACCCTTTTGTGTTCCGGCACGACACCCATGGAGAAATGATGGTGTGGAAGAACTGGAGTGTCCAGAGCTGAACCCTACCAAACACCTTTGAGATGAATCTGAACCCAACATGAGTGTCTGACCGCACTGATGCTCGTGTGTAAGAACCAATCAGCAAAGACATGTTCAACATTTAGTGCAGGACCACAAGAGTGGAGCAACCCAAACCCTGCATCACCCATCACCGTCCAATCAGCACAAACTAAAGTCATGTGATATGTGTGAAACACAAGCGTTCTAACATCAGCTCAGACATAAAGTCTCTTCATCACAGCTGCAGAAGATCAAACTACAGACGGACTCTCAGAGAAACACACAAACACACATTCAGCATTCACAGTAAAACCTGCAACGATCTCCAGAAAATATCTTTCCCAACAGAAGCCGATATAAACACCTCTGAGTCATTAAATAAAGGATAATAATCAGTTCTTACAGGGAGATGAAAAAAGTTACACTTTAATATTCTACCTGTCAAAGAATCGTAAAACGCCCTAGAGAGGGTTAGGATTTCTAATAATGATAAACGAGAGCATTATAAGTCACGCAGACCCAACAACACCATCAGTGGGTTTGTGCAGTTATTTTCAGATGTGATGTATGATATCATCTTTCATGAGACGAATGATGAGCGGAGAAATAAACACTTCTGTTATTATGAGTCCTACTCAAAGTACTCACTGTTCAAGTCTTATTGTTTATCTACAAACAAAAGGGTTCAAAAACAACAACATTGCACAGCAGTAATTGGAAACAAACAAACAGAATATCTCAAAAATAGAAATATAGCATTAAAATATGTGTCAGAACACGCGTGTAATTTACTGTATAGAACACGCGTGTAATGAGAGAGGGGTATCGAACCTCTGTCCTTCCGCAGAAAGTCAATAAACATTGAGCCAAATGGAATTAGAATTCTATTCTGCACACATCAAAAGCAAATGTTGCTTGACTAGAATGAATAATGGCGGCATCTACAGCTCCAGACAGCATCAATGAGTAAATCAGGACTTTAAATATTCCATTATGATTTGTGATAAGACTTCCAGAAAATAACTCAATGTTTTAATGGAGACTTATGCAGATGAGGATGTCACATCACCGTAAGAATATATAGATTTATTTTACTTTCCATTCTTCTGAGAGGACACTTTAACTGAGAGGAATTTCAATGAGGGGAAGTGTTAGTTAAAAGGGTCATTTCATGGATTTTCATTTTTAATTCCTTGTTGTTCACTTATAATGTTGGTAAAGTGTTCTTGCACAAATAAACAGCCATAATGTAATATTACATGAGCTTTTTCTACCGTGTTTAGCCTGAAACGCTTCGTTTTATTCATACTGCAGCTTTAAGACACGCCCACTGTTCTGATTGGCTAACATCTTTGCAGAGCAAACACCCTCCCACCATTACAGCTGTGGAACTCATGCAAGCAATTCACAGACTTCCCTAAAAGCTCTCATTCCACACAATCATTGATAGCTGCATGTCCCAATAAATGTGAAACACCCAATCAAATAATAACCTGAATAAGTCGGAACTGTTGCTTCTCCAATACGTTACATGAAATAATGTAAAGTAAAAAATAGTGCAGACTAACACAAGCCGTGAAAGGTTCATATTTATTTGTAAAGAGAGTCATAAGAGACTGCGAGCTCGTGAGTTTCCATCTCTGCACATTCATACGTATGTCGACAAAAACACACCGCGTGACCGATCTGCTGGTGGACTGGGGCAGAGGGACTCCCTTGATTGAATAGTTACTTACGTGTTGGGATGCACCAAAATTAGGGTTAGGGTTATAACCCTAACTAACTAACTAACTAACTAACTAACCCTAACCCATATAACTGAAGCACAGCTGTAAAGGCAAAGCCCTCTTCCGGAAAGGGGGCGGGGAGCAGCAGCTCATTTGCATTTAAAGAGACACACACAAAATCAGCGTGTTGTTGATTCCACCCTAAAAGAGGCGTTTCTAACATGATGTAATAAATGATCCGTGGGGTATTATGAGCTGAAACTTCACACACATTCTGGGGACACCTGAGACTTATATTACATACTGTAAAATGAGGAATAATAGGTCTCCTTTAAACCAAAGCTTAATGTTTTATGCTGTAATGTTGTACTCTCTGTAATGTTTAAGCATGCTGACAGCACGCGGTGTGTCACGTGTACAGTAGTTACTATCAGTGAGTAAACTTTGAAAAATAGCACTTTAAATCGTCCTCATTATTTAATGCATTACTTCTGTTCAAATTCATCACGTTCAACAATCTATGTAAATATGAGTCCTTATTGGACTTTAAATTGCCTGTTAAATGCTGCCGTTATTATTATTATTATTATTATTATTATTATTATAGGTTTATTTGTAATAAACTGTTGCAGAAGACCTAACCCTTGAACTAGTTACATGTTGCGCACCCTCAATACTCTTATATTTAGGCACTTTTGAAGCAGTCTGGTGACACTGAAGCACATCACTGAACTCGAGATGCACATAAGCGTGTCGTGCACTAGATTGGAGCGTCTCTTAATAAATACCTTCTACTTATTTTTGTGTATTTATTAGTTTTCTTATTGTAGGGCTGCCCTTAGCATCCACATATCCCCCAGAAATACATCCACCAAGACGTTCGGTTGGGATATGATACGCATTTGTTTGCATCAGTGCTGTCGGATAATGAGACAAATTGCTAATAATTGCAAATAATCGTAAAACCGGTTAACCGCAACGTTTCTTCCCCAGACGGTAATGTCACCATCAAAATCTCACACCGCAGCATCCCTTCTATCAGCGGTGTCATTTCGATTGTTCTTTTATCCAAAGCAACGTACAGTAATGATTGCAGGGACCCCTGCATGAGTACATCACTGAACCTGAAGACTATTGGCCTCCACTCTTGAGCTTTAACCACTACACCACAGTCAGTGATGCACTAAATAAATATAATAACTCTTTGTAACACTGTAGGAGTCATGACCATTAATGAACCGGTCTCTCTGTGCATGTGCACATCTGACGCATCTCGTCTCTTCTAAAGCTCATGACGTGATAATGAAGGAATCAAACATCTCACAACAGACGACTGTCACTGATCAAATGATTTCATTCGGCTGAATAAATTAATGTATCATGGCAGTGGCTCTCAACCAGGGGCCACAAGAGGAAACAAACTTTCTTACAATAAGTTCTGTTAGAATAATCAAACTTAGTTACAATGCTAAACACCTCTCACAGCATCTGGATCCACTGCATTGTGGGGAGTTCTGTGGGATAAGATGTCTACGTGTGATTCTGTATTATATATCCAGTCATATTCAAGCATGATTTTAAAGATTGCACATATCTCCAAATGAAGTGATTATTCCGGTGAGCAAACCTTCTTTTGATTGTTCAAGGATGTCTGTAAAACACATATTGTGTGAGCAGTGCACATGTGAGGTCATTTTAAGGGGTGTTTGATGTGATTTATCACAGGTCTTCAGTTTCTACAGATTCAGTCTAATCCACTTTGTATCGAGTCACACCGACCGGAGAACAGACCAACACAGAGACACAATAAATCCACTTCTGAGGAACTTGAGGCGTTTTCATCAAAAGAAACGTCATTAGAACTGCGTCAACCCATTTCTGTAAGTACAGATTTGAAACTCTTTGTTTTTCTGTGATTTAAATGAGAGATAATCGAGTGTCTGTGGATCCACAGTTACTGTGCATCCTAATGAGTGGCCTCTTTATTCTGAGAACAAATCAATACCACTAATGGACATGAGCAGTAGCCTCATCAATAACATTAGACAGAAGAAAAACCTTCAGAGCACCTTAATACACAGAAACTAAACATCACTTTCTTTTAATGAGACGTTATGACAGAATGAATAGAGGACATCACCTCAACATCATCATCAGCTGAACCAATGAAATCTGCTCTGAGTGAGATACAGGAGAACCTGTTTGAAAGCATCAGAGTGTGTGTGTGAGAGTGTGTGTGAGATTGTGCGTATGTGTATGTCTGTGTGTGTGTGTGTGTATGTATGTATAAGTGTGTGTGTGTGTGTATGTATGTATAAGCGTGTGTGTGTGTGTGTGTGTGAGAGTGTGCGTGTGTGTATGTATAAGTGTGTGTGTGTGTGTGTGTATGTATGTATAAGCGTGTGTGTGTGTGTGTGTGTGTGTGTGTGTGAGTGTGTGTGAGTGTGTGTGTATGTATGTATAAGTGTGTGTGTATGTATGTATAAGCGTGTGTGTGTGTGTGTGTATAAGTGTGTGTGTGTGTGTGTATGTATGTATGTATAAGTGTGTGTGTGTGTGTGTATATGTATAAGTGTGTGTGTGTGTGTGTGTGTATAAGTGTGTGTGTGTGTGTGTGTGTATGTATGTATGTATAAGTGTGTGTGTGTGTGTATGTATGTATGTATAAGTGTGTGTGTGTATGTATGTATGTATAAGTGTGTGTGTGTGTGTGTGTGTGTGTGTATGTATAAGTGTGTGTGTGTGTGTGTATGTATGTATGTGTGTGTGTGTGTGTGTGTATGTATGTATGTATAAGTGTGTGTGTGTGTGTGTATGTATGTATGTATGTATAAGTGTGTGTGTGTGTGTGTGTATGTATAAGTGTGTGTGTGTATATGTATAAGTGTGTGTGTGTATAAGTGTGTGTGTGTGTGTGTGTGTGTGTGTATGTATAAGTGTGTGTGTGTATGTATAAGTGTGTGTGTGTGTGTGTGTATGTATAAGTGTGTGTGTGTGTGTGTGTGTGTGTATGTATGTATGTATAAGTGTGTGTGTGTGTGTGTGTGTATGTATAAGTGTGTGTGTGTATATGTATAAGTGTGTGTGTGTGTGTGTGTGTGTGTGTGAGAGTGAGTGTGAGCATGTATTTATCACTTTGTGGGGACCAAATGTCCCCATAAGGATAGTAAAACCGAGATGTTTGACCTTGTGGGGACATGTTGTGTGTCCCCATGACTGAAAGCAGCTTATAAATCATACTAAATGTATGTGTTTTGAAAATGTAAAAATGCAGAATGTGTTTCTGTGAGGGTGTAGTGTGTGTGTGTGTAGGGTTAGGTTTAGGGGATAGAATATAAAGTTTGTACAGTATAAGAACCATGTATGTCTATGTGAAAGTCCCTTAAAACATGTGTAAACACAACTGTGTGAGTGTGTGTGTGTGTGTGTGTGTGTGTGTGTATGTATAAGTGTGTGTGTGTGTATGTGTGTATGTATAAGTGAGTGTGTGTGTGTGTGTGTGTGTGTGTGTGTGTATAAGTGTGTGTGTGTGTGTATGTATAAGTGTGTGTGTGTGTACGTGTAAGTGTGTGTGTGTATAAGTGAGTGTGTGTGTGTGTGTGTGTGTGTGTGTGTATAAGTGAGTGTGTGTGTGTGTGTGTGTGTGTGTGTGTATGTATAAGTGTGTGTGTGTGTATACGTGTAAGTGTGTGTGTGTGTGTGTGTGTGTGTGTGTGTGTGTGTGTGTGTGTGTGTGTGTGTGTGTGTGTGTGTTGGAAGATCAAAGGTCCACGTGTGGCATCACTGATCATCACAAACATGCAGGTGAAGTTCTGCGCCTCACTGGCCCTTCAACAACAACAACATTAAATCCTGTTCGCTCACATGCTGTTGTTTGTGCCACTTTAGATCACAACTGGAAATGAGATTCATGAATAAATCTGGTGTCATGTACACAAAATAACCACGAACAAACTCCAGCCCAGCATAAATATAACCAAACTACAACACGTTTGTGTAAATGTATGATGAAAGAGACCATCAGTAATAGATACATGCTCTAAAACATGACAGTAACATACATGACAGCGGGATAAACGCGGTTTATATCAGCATGAACACGCCGATGTGACTGAAGGAATAAGCATCACGCGTCTGTGGAAACATGGCGTTTAATGTTCTGACAAACGCGCATCACGAATGTAATGTCATGTCTACCTTCAAATCCGAAGAGAACGAAGAATCCCGGGATGAAGATCGCGTGAATCCGAAAGCAGCTCATTTCGTCTCGATCCGGATGAACACAGATCTTCCCCGCGCGCGCGCACGTGCGTGTGCGTGTTCCGCTGGCTCGGTTCGGTTCGGTAATGACAGCAGCGTTTGAGTTCGGATGCGGATGCTTCTGATGACTGTGATGCCGCAGAGCTGAATGTCTGATTCTCTCATGTTTTCTGGTGCGCTGCTGCCATCTAACGAAGAGAACAAACCAAACTCATTAATGATGACAGACACGTCCTCTCTCATTCTCCAAACATCATCTCACCTGCAGTCCAATCTGTTCAAACAAGAATAAAAGCACACATCTCGTTAAACGGCATTCTTGTGTCTTATGAAGCATATTTTAGAGAAGATTTCATTCAAAAGAGTAGCTGTGATAGTTGTCATGCTGCATGTGGCCTTAAAATAAACCCTACCCAGATAGCAAGGAGACATGATTCAAGGTCCATTTTAGTTGTAATGGTCAGGATCAATTTTCAATGTTGAATCAACATTCACTATTTGGTCTGTACACCAGAACGTCGTCAGGTCAAAAAGAGAACATCTATTCAATGTCAAAATGAGGTTGATTCATCAGCATGTACCTCCTAATTTTTTTCATTTTATCCCCTTTTCTCCCAATGTTGGAATGCCCAATTCTCACTACTCAGTAGGTCCTCGTGGTGGCGCGGTTACTCGCCTCAATCCAGGTGGCGGAGGACGAGTCTCAGTTGCCTCCGTGTCTGAGACCGTCAATCCGCGCATCTGATCACGTGACTCATTGTGCATGACACCGCGGAGACTCACAGCATGTGGAGACTCATGCTACTCTCCACGATCCACACACAACTCACCACACGCCCCATTGAGAGAACCACTAATCACCACCACGAGGAGGTTACCCCATGTGACTCAACCCTCCCTAGCAACCGGCCCAATTTGGTTGCTAGGGAGACCTGACTGGAGTCACTCAGCACGAGAACCACTAATCACTACCATGAGGCACTGGATATCTCTCTGAAATAAAAAAATATGTACAAGTAATATTACTAAGCAGTATTATTAACAGTCCTACTGTAAATCATAATATTTATCCTTTATTTTTGGGGAGTATATATATATATATATATATATATATATATATATATATATATATATATATATATATATATATATATTAGATTTGTTTATTGTCATTGTTAGTTAAAACAAATATTAGTTTTTATAAACAGTTAGTTTATTGGATGCTGTAAAAAACACCATCCAATAAATTAGCAACAGTAAAAAAACAACATAAAAGCTCTAAAGAGGTAACCTAACCCTAACCAGTGTCCAGGGTAGATGGGTCCTATATAATACAGATGGCTTTCTAACAGACACTAATTGTTTCCCAGCACAATTTATAGGTTCAGCAGATAACAAAGTATTTATATGTATGTTATATTATTGTGAGACATACAATTGTAATATTATAAAGATAACTTGAGACGTTTACCTTTGCCATGCTCTGTTGGACATCAATGAACATTAGTGCAGAAGTCAAGTCATTGTTATTTGTGTGGCACTTTTCAAAGCAGCTTTACAGAAGATCAGCATTAACAGACGATTAAACTGTAATGTCTATAAAGTCTTACAGTCATCATTGTGTAGTTTGATTAAGTATGATTGTTAATCATGTATAAAAATAAGTAATTATATAATAATTGTATTAATAACCCCACCCTAACCCTAAACCAGACTCACTGTGGGGGCCAGTTCCCTCTGACTAACCCCACCCTAACCCTAAACCAGACTCACTGTGGGGGCCAGTTCCCTCTGACTAACCCCACCCTAACCCTAAACCAGACTCACTGTGGGGGCCAGTTCCCTCTGACTAACCCCACCCTAACCCTAAACCAGACTCACTGTGGGGGCCAGTTCCCTCTGGCCAACCCCACCCTAACCCTAAACCAGACTCACTGTGGGGGCCAGTTCCCTCTGACCAACCCCACCCTAACCCTAAACCAGACTCACTGTGGGGGCCAGTTCCCTCTGACTAACCCCACCCTAACCCTAAACCAGACTCACTGTGGGGGCCAGTTCCCTCTGACTAACCCCACCCTAACCCTAAACCAGACTCACTGTGGGGGCCAGTTCCCCTCTGACCAACCCCACCCTAACCCTAAACCAGACTCACTGTGGGGCCAGTTCCCTCTGACTATCCCCACCCTAACTCTAAACCAGACTCACTGTGGGGGCCAGTTCCCTCTGACTAACCCCACCCTAACCCTAAACCAGACTCACTGTGGGGGCCAGTTCCCTCTGACCACCCCCACCCTAACCCTAAACCAGACTCACTGTGGGGGCCAGTTCCCTCTGACCAACCCCACCCTAACCCTAAACCAGACTCACTGTGGGGGCCAGTTCCCTCTGACCAACCCCACCCTAACCCTAAACCAGACTCACTGTGGGGGCCAGTTCCCCTCTGACCAACCCCACCCTAACCCTAAACCAGACTCACTGTGGGGGCCAGTTCCCCTCTGGCCAACCCCACCCTAACCCTAAACCAGACTCACTGTGGGGGCCAGTTCCCCTCTGGCCAACCCCACCCTAACCCTAAACCAGACTCGCTGTGGGGGCCAGTTCCCTCTGGCCAACCCCACCCTAACCCTAAACCAGACTCACTGTGGGGGCCAGTTCCCTCTGGCCAACCCCACCCTAACTCGTAGAACCAGACTCAGCTGTGGGGGCCAGTTCCCTCTGGCCAACCCCACCCTAACCCTAAACCAGACTCGCTGTGGGGGCCAGTTCCCTCTGACCAACCCCACCCTAACCCTAAACCAGACTCGCTGTGGGGGCCAGTTCCCTCTGACCAACCCCACCCTAACCAGTAAACCAGACTCGCTGTGGGGGCCAGTTCCCCTCTGGCCAACCCCACCCTAACCCTAAACCAGACTCGCTGTGGGGGCCAGTTCCCTCTGGCCAACCCCACCCTAACCCTAAACCAGACTCGCTGTGGGGGCCCGTTCCCTCTGGCCAACCCCACCCTAACCCTAAACCAGACTCGCTGTGGGGGCCCGTTCCCTCTGACCAACCCCACCCTAACCCTAAACCAGACTCGCTGTGGGGGCCGGTTCCCTCTGACCAACCCCACCCTAACCCTAAACCAGACTCGCTGTGGGGGCCGGTTCCCCTCTGACCAACCCCACCCTAACCCTAAACCAGACTCGCTGAGGGGGCCGGTTCCCTCTGACCAACCCCACCCTAACCCTAAACCAGACTCGCTGTGGGGGCCAGTTCCCTCTGACCAACCCCACCCTAACCCTAAACCAGACTCACTGTGGGGGCCAGTTCCCCTCTGACCAACCCCACCCTAACCCTAAACCAGACTCACTGTGGGGGCCAGTTCCCTCTGACCAACCCCACCCTAACCCTAAACCAGACTCACTGTGGGGGCCAGTTCCCTCTGACCAACCCCACCCTAACCCTAAACCAGACTCACTGTGGGGGCCAGTTCCCTCTGACCAACCCCACCCTAACCCTAAACCAGACTCACTGTGGGGGCCAGTTCCCCTCTGACCAACCCCACCCTAACCGTAAACCAGACTCACTGTGGGGGCCAGTTCCCCTCTGGCCAACCCCACCCTAACCCTAAACCAGACTCACTGTGGGGGCCAGTTCCCCTCTGACCAACCCCACCCTAACCCTAAACCAGACTCACTGTGGGGGCCGGTTCCCCTCTGACCAACCCCACCCTAACCGTAAACCAGACTCACTGTGGGGGCCGGTTCCCCTCTGGCCAACCCCACCCTAACCCTAAACCAGACTCACTGTGGGGGCCAGTTCCTCTCTGACTAACCCCACCCTAACCCTAAACCAGACTCACTGTGGGGGCCGGTTCCCCTCTGGCCAACCCCACCCTAACCCTAAACCAGACTCACTGTGGGGGCCGGTTCCCCTCTGACTAACCCCACCCTAATCCTAAACCAGACTCCCCTCTGGCTAACATCATGAATATAATGTAAATATTACTCATGTATCGTTAAAGTCATGCTTTAACATTATTAAACTAAGTAAGGTTTAAGGGTCAGTGTTTAAACGTGGATATTGTTTGAACTGTAAGATTAATGATTAATGACTTTGAAGTTCATCCTGGATTTACTGCAGAAGTTCACATAGATGCAATTGTCCTTATTAATTGCTGACGAAGGCTTTTGTCGGCAATTAATAAATAGTCTATATAATCCATTTTAAGAGAGTTACAGAAAATGCCACAAGGTCTTTGAGAAAGTAAGTTTTAACATTTATTGACCTTGTGTATGAAGAACATTCGTTAGCAGAAGACAGAGAAATGAATGAACTAATGTTAAAGTTTAGAAAATATGAAAGAATCTGATCATGTTGAAGTTGGCCATCTACAACAACTGAAATGAGTCCAACATGGTGAATGGTGATGAGATGCGCGGATTGATGGTCTCAGACGTGGAGGCAATGGAGATTCGTCCTCCACCACGTGGATTGAGGCTAGTCACTACACCACCACGAGGACTGAGAGCGCATTGGGAATTGGGCGTTCCAGATTAGGGAGAAAAGGGGAGAAGAAAAAATAAAGAAGAGACGTAGATGTGAACATCCAACGTGACCGCCCAGCTCACAGAGGATGTGTGAACCTGGCATAAGACGAATATCTCTCCTTCTGCAAAATATTCTGTACAGAATTTATTAAGGGACAGTTTGAAAGACATTTGTCTGGTGTACATTATGAGTGTGTATGTACAGTAGATCCACTGAATAAAATAATGAACAATCTCTCACTTTTCAAATCAGATACTTTGAGCTAAGTAACTCTAAACACTCACTGTATGTACAATGTGTCAAATCAATAATCAATAAAACAATATTGTATCCTCTAAACTACAGTGTCACCAGCTCTTTTCTTTACTTGCTCTCACACTGACATCTTTTTTTTTGTAATTAACATTTTTTATTGATTCTACATTGAATAAAGAAGAGCAAAGTATATTCATGGAATCAAAATGTAAACACCACAACCACCCCTCCCATTCCCCAACCCTGCCCTGCCCTGCCCTGCCCCCCAACAAACCTCCCTGTGGTCACATATGTCCACATATGTCCACATATGTCACACATATACAAATACAATCTTGTATTGTACAGCACTTTGGTCAGCCTTGATGCTGTTTTTAAATGTGCTATATAAATTAAAAGAACTTGAACTTGAACATTTAAATATATTTATAAAAAAAAGCAAACAAACTATTAAAACAAATAAAAATGTCTCTATAATAGTCACACACATTTATACCAAAAAACATGGGCCGTGACTCCATCTGATTGGCATCACCTTCAGTTGGGGGATGCCTTTACAACAAAGCTTATACAATGTAGAGGAGGTCCAACAAAATGTAAAATATTGAATTGCATCAGGTGCACCCTTGCGTCTCTAGATGCAGACTTGTTGTTTTTTTTATACTAGTCCACACCCCCTCCTCCAATACCAAGTTTAAATCTTTCTCCCATAATCTTCATAGAAGATTAAAATACAATCACAGAAGTTAAAGCTCCTTCTGCAGACTCTGAATTAGCAGGGAGTAATACACTGTGGCCTCATGACCATTTCCAAAAGCAGTAATCACCTCTCCCAGAGTATCTGCTGCTTTAGGGGGGTGTGTGCTACTCCCAAAAATCGTAGAGGGCAGGTGGCGCACCTGTAAATATCTATAAAACTGAGATCTGTGAATCCTAAAATGTTGAACCATATTTTCAAAGGATCTCAACACTCTCATACAGGACACCGAGTGTAGTGACCCCCTCACAATCCACTCTGGCCAGCAGAAAGGGGACTTATTCATACATAATTTAGGGTTCAATGCTCGAGGCAACATTTAACTAACTAATTAAACACTCTGGACACTTTTGTCCATATCGAGTGTAAATGTGGGATAACGAGTGTAATTTAACTTCTCCAGTTAGTTTGATAGAAAGGCTTTGCAATGGTGAAATATTGGCAAGAACTTCCTGTTCAATACAAAACCAGGGAGGGGCTCTCTCAGGGGGAAGTGACCAATGAGCCAAATATCTGAGACTGAATGTATAATAATAAAGCTAAATATTGTGTAAGCCTAGTCCCTCTTTGTCAATCGGCCTATGTAATTTACTGAAATATAATCTGGGACGTTTCCCATTCCAAATGAAGGACTTCACTATGATCTCAAACTGCTTGAAATAAGAGAGGGGGACATCTACAGGGAGAGATTGTAGCAGGTATTTTAATTTTGGAATACAATAATTTTAATAACATTAACCTTCCCAATCATAGATACATGTAATGAAGTCCACATCACTCAAAAACATTTTTATTAGTGTCAAAATTAACTAAATAAATCTGGGAATAAAACAAATTTGCTGGGAATAAAATACCCAAATGTTTAATGCCCTGTTTGGGCCACTGGAAGGCGCCAGCAGGAAAGCCGTTACTGGGCGGTATGCTGTCAGAGCCAAAGCTTCGGATTTAGACCAATTGATTTTGTATCCTGAGAACTTATTAAAGGAATGAATAAATTTATGAAGGCAAGGCATAGATCTAATGGGGTTGGAGACGAATAATAAAATATAATCTGTGTAATAAACCCCACCTGATCTATATGTATAAGAGATGTCATTACTTCACTTAATCGATTAGCCAGAATTATTGACAATATTTGGAGGTCTAGTTGTATCAGGGAAATTGGACGGTAACTCTTACACTCGCTTGGATCTTTGTCCTTTTTAAGAATCAGACTGATCCGGGCTTGTGTCATGATTGGTGGAATTTTTCTATTCTTTAATGATTCTGTATAAACTTCTAACAAAAGTGGAGCCAGTTCTGTAGCATAAGATCTAAAAAACTCAGCGGCAAAACCATCTGGCCCCGGAGCCTTGCCTGTAGGGAAGGCCTTAATTACCTCACCAAACTCCTCCAAGCTCATCTCAGAATCAAGATAATTATTCTGATGGTTCCACAAAGTTTCTAATATCCTCATCAGTGGATGAAGGTGTGGAACTATACAGATCAAGACATAATTCTTTAAAAGCATTATTAATGTCAATGAGGTAAATATTTCACCACCAGCAGATTTCACTGAGGGAATGGTAGAAAAAGACTCTCTCTGCTTTATACACTCACCTAAAGGATTATAAGGAACACCTGTTCAGTTTCTCATTAATGCAATTATCTAATCAACCAATCACATGGCAGTTGCTTCAATGCATTTAGGGGTGTGGTCCTGGTCAAGACAATCTCCTGAACTCCAAACTGAATGTCAGAATGGGAAAGAAAGGTGATTTAAGCAATTTTGAGCGTGGCATGGTTGTTGGTGCCAGACAGGCCGGTCTGAGTATTTCACAATCTGCTCAGTTACTGGGATTTTCATGCACAACCATTTCTAGGGTTTACAAAGAATGGTGTGAAAAGGGAAAAAACATCCAGTATGTGCCTTGTTGATGCTAGAGGTCAGAGGAGAATGGGCCGACTGATTCAAGCTGATAGAAGAGCAACTTTGCCTGAAATAACCACTCGTTACAACCGAGGTATGCAGCAAAGCATTTGTGAAGCCACAATACGCACAACCTTGAGGCGGATGGGCTACAACAGCAGAGGACCCCACCGGGTACCACTCATCTCAACTACAAATAGGAAAAAGAGGCTACAATTTGCAAGTGCTCACCAAAATTGGACAGTTGAAGACTGGAAAAATGTTGCCTGGTCTGATGAGTCTCGATTTCTGTTGAGACATTCAGATGGTAGAGTCAGAATTTGGCGTAAACAGAATGAGAACATGGATCCATCATGCCTTGTTACCACTGTGCAGGCTGGTGGTGGTGGTGTAATGGTGTGGGGGATGTTTTCTTGGCACACTTTAGGCCCCTTAGTGCCAATTGGGCATCATTTAAATGCCACTGCCTACCTGAGCATTGTTTCTGACCATGTCCATCCCTTTATGGCCACCATGTACCCATCCTCTGATGGCTAATTCCAGCAGGATAATGCACCATGTCACAAAGCTCGAATCATTTCAAATTGGTTTCTTGAACATGACAATGAGTTCCCTGTACTAAAATGGCCCCCACAGTCACCAGATCTCAACCCAATAGAGCATCTTTGGGATGTGGTGGAACGGGAGCTTCGTGCCCTGGATGTGCATCCCACAAATCTCCATCAACTGCAAGATGCTATCCTATCAATATGGGCCAACATTTCTAAAGAATGCTTTCAGCACCTTGTTGAATCAATGCCACGTAGAATTAAGGCAGTTCTGAAGGCGAAAGGGGGTCAAACACAGTATTAGTATGATGTTCCTAATAATCCTTTAGGTGAGTGTATATCTAGCTAGAAGCTTCCCTGCTTTGTCCCCCGACTCAAAGTATGACTGTCTTGCCCTGAATAACCAAAACTCCACCTTCCATGACACAATCGTATTATATCTGCATTTCAATCGGGTCAATTCTCTGAGACCATCAGACGACATTCGGCGCTTCAGCTTTGCCTCGACACTTTTAATATTCCCTTCCAACTCCACAAGTTCTCATGCTTTGGATTTTTTGACGAATGAGGCATATGATCTGACCCCTACGAACCGCCTTAAGTGCCTCATGGGATTCTCATGGTCTTCCAACT
This sequence comes from Xyrauchen texanus, assembly GCF_025860055.1. Lineage (NCBI taxonomy): Eukaryota > Metazoa > Chordata > Actinopteri > Cypriniformes > Catostomidae > Xyrauchen > Xyrauchen texanus. The sequence continues at coordinate 37,952,825 of NC_068313.1, read as the reverse complement.
TTTCCCAAATGCACTCCATGTCCGGGTTAGCAGCTAATTCCCTCTCTGATGACTCTATATAATCGATCTGTTTCTCAACATCCAACACTCTTGTAAGCAACTCAGTGAATTTTGTCTCCATGGCAGTGATTGATCAATGTATTGCAGAAAGATCCTGCAAGTCATCAATGACCTTCATCAGCATTAACGTCATGTTCGAAAGTTGACGCTGAATCTCTTCCAACACACTGGCCAAATTTAGTCCCGGGCTCTCGGCCTGTTACTCAGGGGCCTCAGCTTGAGCACGTAAGTCTCTTTTAATGTCTCCAAACACTAAATCACATAAGCTTCAGCATGACCATAACAAAAAATGCACCAACGAGCTCTTGTTGTGACATTTTATGTTACACAGGTGTTGAATGAAATTTAGGACAGCGGGAGAATTTTGCAGAAGAGCGTTTAAATAGCAGTGCTGTTCAGAGAAAAACACGCAGCACTCAAGGCTTCTCAGAGATCCTAAAAAAATCAAATTTCCCAATTTAATAATAAAAGACTCAAAGAATGACTTCAAGGACAAAAGCGTAGACTTACAAATATTTACAGTGCTAATTTTTCAAGCAGTGGGTGGAAGAATTGTCTTTATTCTGCCACATGAAGACTTTATGTAAGTTGCTGTTGGTCTCACAGCATGAAGCAGTTTGAGCAGCTCTGTCCATATCGATCACAGCTCTCTCTCAGAATAAACAAAAATATGTGTTTATTTATTTGTTGCTCTTTATGTGACTATAACTTGATAAATGTAATTCTCAACAAAGCCTCTGTGTCTTTGATCAGCTTTTTTGGCCTGAATTCAGTTAAATTAATTTCAAGTCAATTTATTTCTATAGCAGGTTTCACAATAGGTCTACGTTTTTTTTTCCAGAGCAGATTTACAGAGAACATATTATTATTAATACCTGCACTGAGCAAGCCAAAGGTGACAGTGATAATGATTGTTGAAGATGGAATTGAATGGTTTCCTCACAAAGAATTATGGATGGAGATGATGAAGCATTTAAGAGCTCAAGAACTGCTGTAGCTTCAACTGATTCTAATATTCATCTCAGTATCTCCAGCTGTCCCCATGTGATGCATCACTGTACAAGATATGTAACTTAATCATGTAATAAATCTATAACGTATTGTCAGAAACAATCTGTAGTGGCAAAAATTCCACATAAAGGTATATTTGCGAAGACGTTTTATATATGTCCTTATATGTTTACTTGATTCTCATGGCATTTGACATTATTCAAACAATTTTGAAGCAATTTGAGTACATATAAGAGCACACTTCCTGCTGCCAGGTGGTGTCCATGTGATTAGCCCCAAGACTAAATATACATCTCAATTTTGATCTAAATCACACACTGCACACAGAAGATATAAGGAACTTCCTGTTTCACATTTTTAGTCATAAATGTATTGCTTCGCCATGGTGACACATTCAAAATATAAAAATATGTTCGCAATTTTGCATCTACAATGTGTTGGCATGATGTTGCACAAATTTGGTGTCAGTCACATGAATCCATTAGGAGAATTATTTAAAAGTTCAAAGCTTGCGATTTTCAGAAAATCCAAAATGACCGGCTTCCTAATGACTACAATGTCTGTCATCGAGTAGCTGAGACAGGTGAAAGCTGAATCCAGATCATCTGTTCTGATGATGACACAGTCAACCATCAGATCCTACTCTCCACCCTCTCTAAACTGGGCATCAATGGAACTGTGCTTGACTGGTTCAACTCTTATCTCTCAGATAAGGTCCTTTGAGGTAGCCTGGAGAGGGGAAGTATCCAAGCCACACCAGTTACTTAATGGGTACCTCAGGGATCAGTGCTTGGGCCACTTCACTTCTCTATATACACAACATCACTGGGACCCATCATCCAGTCACATGGTTTCTCTTACCACTGCTACGCTGATGACACGCAACTCTACTTGTCTTTCCAGCCCAACGACACCACAGTGACCGCTCGAATCCCTGCCTGTCTGGCAGACATCTCAGCCTGGATGAAGGAACACCACCTTCAACTCAACCCAGCCAAGACCGAACTCCTTGTCTTTCCAGCCAACCCTGCTGTTGAACACAACATCATATTTACATTTACATTTACATTTATGCATTTGGCAGACGCTTTTATCCAAAGCGACTTACAGTGCAATTATTACAGGGACAATCCCACCCGGAGCAACCTGGAGATAAGTGCCTTGCTCAAGGACACAATGGTGGTGGCCATGGGGTTAGAACCTGTGACCTTCTGATTACCAGCCCTGTGCTTTAGCCACTACGCCACCACCACTCCACTTACCGTGCAGCTGGGTCCAACTACAGTTTCACCTTCCAAAACGGTCAGAAATCTAGGGGTAACATTGATGATGAGCTAAATTTCACTGACCACATTTCAAAAACTGCAAGATCATGTAGATTTACACTCTACAATATCAGGAAGATAAGACCCTTCCTCTCTGTACATGCCACACAACTGCTCGTTCAGTCCCTTGTCATAACTAGACTGGACTACTGTAACGCTCTCATTGCAGGCCTTCCTGCATGTGCTATTAGACCTCTCCAAATGATCCAGAATGCAGCAGCACGTCTGGTCTTTAATGAACCTAAGAGAGCACATGTTACACCGCTCTTTGTCTCTCTCCACTTGCTGTTGGTTCATGCACGTATTAAATTCAAGGCCCTGATGCTGGCATATAAAACAGTCACTGGGTCTGCTCCAGCATACCTAAAAACATTTATGCAGAGCTACGTTCCCACCAGAAGCCTGCGGTCGGCTAAGGAATGTCGCCTTGTCGTACCAAAACAAAGAGGCACCAAAACACTTTCCCGGACTTTCAGTTTCATCATACCACGGTGGTGGAATGACCTTCCCAACTCAATCCGGGAAGCTAACTCACTCTCTATCTTCAAAAAACGGCTAAAAACACATCTTTTCCAAAAGCACTTAACCGGTCACTAAAAAAAAAAAAAAAAAATAATTATTTACATTTCTTGTTGTACTTAAATCTGTTTGGTGTACTATTCTGATGATAGTGAAACTTTGTAATATGGCACTTTTTGTACCACTGTCTCCCTAAGATGATTCGCTGATGTTTTCCTCTTTTGTAAGTCGCTTTGGATAAAAGCGTCTGCCAAATTAATAAATGTAAATGTAAATGTACAATTATGAAAGTTGTCCAGCTTGGTTAGAACTATATATGTACCAAGTTTGGTGACTGTAGGTGAATATTTGGGTGCTACAGAGGCCATTTTACATGCACATTTTAAAGGGTGTGATACAAGAGCCCCTCCAGCCAAGCTGTAACGGCCGACGACCATTATAGAATCAAAGCCAAATAAATATAGGAAGAAAGGAATATTAACAATTAATGTGTTGCCATGGCAACAATATTTAAGATATCAAATATTACTTTACAATTTTACAAAAGTGTTTTTGAAGCAATTCATGTAAACACAAGAGGGTTATTTCAAAGTCTTTTAATGTCCCATTCTTCCTGCTGCCAGTTTGTGGCACAGTTCCAAAGTAATGTTGTGGCTACGAATATAGGAATTACACTTTTCCGGTTAGGGTTAGGGTTACAACATAATCAGTTACATTGTCATGAAAAACGATTGGTCTCAAATTACGGTGCAGTTAGATAATACAAGAAAACTCATGTACGGTTAAAATAGATATACAATAAACTAAAAACGCAAATGAGGATTCAATAATTAGGCCTGTTGCAATATTTACATTGAAATCTGGTATATGACCATATATATGAACAAATACAATTAGAGTTCATATATTTGTACTATGTAATAAGTACTATATGAGTGGTGGCAACACCAAAGCAAGCACCCATGTGTAGTTCTTATGGATTAAGGTACCACACATCATTGCAACCAGTACTAGTTCATTAATTCAAGTCACAATCAAATTATAAATATCCATGAATTTGCGATACAACTGTATTTCCAAAGGAACCACATAGTAACAGTTTTGCTACTGATTTGCCAGCATAAAAAAAATCACCAGTCTATTAAACATATGAACAAATTCTAAATGTTCCTTAGCTTGACATAAAACTGGCAATCTGGAATAAACTTCACATCATGCAGCCAAACTGTTTAATTGTTTTAAGTGTACCCATGGATGGAGAGTACATGCATATGCAATGTTATTCTGCTAATAAAATCCTGTAGGCCTATGCACTTTGTAACAGCTGGAATAAGCCATTTGAAAGGAAATATGAACACAAAATAAAAATAAACTCTAGGAAAACAGTACTTTGGGTGGCAGTGCTGCGAAACTCATGAATATTAATTATATTATGCACAATAAGAGATTCTTTTAAATCGCCTATTTTTATGAACAGTCATTCTTAATGATCTATTCAAGCACTCAAATAGATATTTCACATGATATGGTCATTTAATCTCTATATCTGCCACTATCAGTCTTGGGATTTTATTAGTCAGTAGATGAACATGTATATCAGCAATTAATCAAGAACATGACTGATTGGTCCAGTGGTTACATTTTGCATCTAGTTTTTAGTGGCTCTGGTTTCTAATTAACACAAATATAACTTTTTATTGAAATAAACCAAGATTGCATCTGTATCTCAGTGGATGGGTGTTAAACTTTAAAAATAAAATGCAATAAAAGATGCAGAGCGATTAGAAACACAGACACATTTATTGACCATTCTGTATTTGAAAAAATAGATAACGCCGAAGTTCAGACAGCGATAACCACAAACTCTCCGCTCCAGCATCGAAAATCTACATGAGAGAATTCAAATTAAATCAATCAAATCGAATCAGTTTATTGTCACACTACATGTACACAAGTGCAACAGTAGGTGAAAGTCTTGTGTGCAGTTCTGAGCAACAAAGCAGTCATGACAGTGACGAGACATATACCAATTACAGTAAACAACATATTTACACAACACAATTTACATATCAAATGTACACATACTTACACAACACAATAATAATAATATACAATGTACAGTAAACAATACACACAATATAGAATACACATACAATAAAAAAATAAATAAAGAGTATATATAACCCTAACAGAATATAATGTTGACAGTCCCGTGTGAGATAATAGATTAATAAAGTGCTGATTATTGATCGTGAGAGATCAAGTGTTCAAAAGTCTGACTGCTTGGGGGAAGAAGCTGTCATATAGTCGGCTGGTGCGGGTCCTGATGCTGCGATACCGCCTGCCTGATGGTAGCAGTGAGAGCAGCCCATGACTTGGGTGCTGGAGTCTCTGATGATCCTCCGAGCTTTTTTCACACACCGCCTGTTATATATGTCCTGGTTCGTGGTGGCCAAGATGGCACAACTCATGAACACCCATCTCCCATCGCACAACCCAGCCATGGAACACTCGGTTAAGATAGGAAGGAAACACACTGCATGCCGGTACTCCGCATTAACAATCAGCTCACCTAGTTACCCCAGACCTGAGAGCAATTGAGAGCCCCCCATCTTTGATAAGCCCTAATGGCCGACGACTCTGATGTGTGTGCAAACTTTCAAGAGTTTTCATGCATGTTAATTACCCCAAAAGTACCAAAGACCTTGAAAAGAATAATAATATCAAAAATCCTTGGAAGAACAATAGGCCCTCCACACTTTCAGTGCTTGGGCCCAAATAATCCTTAGAAGAACAACAGGGTCTCCTCAATTTCAGTGCTTGGGCCCTAATTACTATGGATTTAAAACTGTTAGACCTTTAGAAATAAAGCATAAATTGGACCATACTACAAGCATTCAGGATTTCAACCAAAAGACCACATCCATCATGGGAAAGAAAGTCCTATTCTTTAATACCTTGGCATTATGAGGCTTTTTACACCAAACATGATATATAGCTTTGAGCACATGAGTGGAATGAGAGAGGAACACACAGACAGCTCATTTGTCATCATGTGAAGGTACAGGAAGTGCTTCCGTTCCACTGGGTTTAGAGCAGAATAGCTGAAATGTTCAAGTTAAAATGTTCTCTTTAGAATGGCTTTTTTTTGTCTATCAGCAAACTTTTTAACTAGCTCTTGAGTTCACACCAGAACTAAGTTTAACATATCACAACCACTAATCTGATGTTTAAAGACACTGTTAATACTGTCATGTTCTGAAAAATTCTTCATCCAGAACACAAGGAACCCAGAGAGTGTAGAATAATGTTAACTATTATACCAGATGCTTATGATTAACCTTTAACTGATCTACTCTGTTCTCTGTGTTAAAATGGATGAGGTCAAACCTAACATGATCAATGTGAACAAAGCCTGAAGAAAAGTTGATTTACATATACATACATTTATTTTGAAATCACAAATTAGTCTCTTTGTAGGTGTAGTTCTTTATTGTTACATTTTTGTGATTATTTTTGGTGTAATTTGACCCATTGCAAAGGCTTGTGTCACATCATGAACACTCATTGGACTTCATACATAAAATTTGGTTACAGATGGGGAAAACGCTCACTTACATCTTAGCCATGTATAACCTTACCCTGTATAACACAGAAAGTCATAAATAAATTTTTATAAAGTACATTTCAGTCTGTGTCTGTAATTATGTAAAAGAGGTCAGTTTATTAATTAATTCTCCTTCCTCTGAGTACAATGACTGAAAATTGATTTAAACCATATTTCTGTGGGACCAATTATTGTGCTAGTGTGGACAATGTGCCACTTCATTCTAAAAGTCCCTCTGTTGAGGCGAGCACTGCTGTTCTCTTTTGAGGAAAGGTTTGATTCGTGCTGATAGTCGTCTTTGATAAACTAATCCCATGCTATGGCCGTTCATGATTTCCTCTTACAGTGGATGCCTAAATGAGGTCACAAAAAATTGGTCAAAGTCACACTGAGAAAAGAAACACACTCATACCTTTTTGTTATTAAAATTTTTTATTGATTCCATTCATAAGACAAACAAACACAACATAAAATACGGAATCAATTATATACATTAAACCCCTCCCCCCATCCGACACAAACACGCACTACAGTGGTCACCAACAATTAGAACATAAAAATAAAATAAATTAATAAACAATATTTAAAAAGTATAGTTTGTCTGTCGCTCTCTCGACGTTGTGTCAAAGAAGCGACACTAGGGGTCTCTCTTGAGCGTAGAATATGCCTCTGATCTATGAAAAAAGGCCAATAGGAATTAGGCAGACAGTATTTGCATACAACGCCCTGGACATACGGGTATAAAAGTGGGCAAATACGTCGAGTTCATTCAGAAATTTTCTTCGGAGCCGATGGTTGTGTTGCAGTCAGCTGTGAGTCACACACCTGTTCCTGTTTCCTCTGACGCTTGTCTGCTGTTGGATCTACGGCACACTTCAGCAGCTTTCTCCTTCTCTCCACGGCAGTGCAGTTTGCCCCTGGGCGCTTCAACAGTGCAATACTTAAAAGAGTTAAAAGAGCAAATTTCTCTGAAAGTGTTATTTTCTCTAAAAGAGCAATACGCAGCTGGCGTTGAACGTCCTTTTCAGGACGCATCTTTGTAAAGATGCCCTTCTGCCCCTGCGTAGTTTCTGGATGCGGTAGAATGCTCTCCACTTCAGACGGCCACAGGCGTTGTCTCGTGTGTCTGGGTTGCGATCACACAGCTTTTGTGGATGGGTCCATGGCAACGTTGCGGTCGCGGCTCGCTTTCAACAGAAAGCACTCCAGCCACCCCCTGCATTGGTCCTTCTTCCCACGGGATTGAGGACGGTGCGGATGGCAATGGAGGCGATTTGGGGATGGCAGCGGATGCAGCTCTGCCGGGTACGCCTCCTCGGACCACATGCCCCCCGGCATGCTCGTTGACTCCTGTCCGTGCTCGAAGCAACAGCGGCTTGCCGTACAGCCACCCTGCCTATCCTCTGGAGCTCGAAGTGGATGAGCTCACCGCTGCATCGGAGCCGCTCACAGCCGCGCCCCCCCCGGTCCCGTTATTCCCAGAAGTGCATGATGAGCTGACTTCTGCATGGAGGGCACCCCTCTCCACACATCACCAAGTCATTCGCTCATCTGCTCTCGCTACCCTTGACGGCGGAGCGGCCCACAGGTACACGCCAATTCCTCAGGTGGATAGGGCTGTTGCGGTCCACCTATGTCCCAGAAACCCGACCACCTGGCAGGGCCACACTGTACTCCCCTCCAAGGCCTGTAGGACAACGCCGTCACTGACAGCCAATGCCTACAGCGCCGCCGGACACGCATGCCATGGCCCTCCTGCAAGTCCACCAGGCCAAGGCACTCAAAGATCTGCACGGGGGTAGCCCTGATCCTGACGTGCTGCAGGAACTGCGCTCAGCGATCGACCTCGCCCTCAGAGCCACGAAGGTCACAGCACAGTCACTCAGGCAGGCGATGGCCACACTCATGGTCGAGGAATGTCACCTTTGGCTGAACTTGGTCGAGATGCGTGTTCTATATGTATAAGAGATGTCATAACTTTACTTAATCGGTTAGCCAGAATTGTTGACAATATTTTTACATCTAGCTGTATCAGGGAAATTGAACGGTAGCATTTACACTTGCTGTGAACTGATCCAGGCTTGTGTCGTGGTTGGCGGATGCTTTCCATCCCTTAATTATTCCATATAAACTTCTAACAAAAAGTGGAGCTAGATCTGTAGGATAATATCTAAAAAATTCAGCTGCAAAACCATCTGGCCCCGGAGCCTTGCTGGTAGGCTAGACCTTAATTACCTCACCAAACTCCTCCAAGGTGCCATGGGGTGGGTCCAGCGATTTATCTAGCCCAGCTCGCTCTGCTTCTGGGCCTGCGAGGATGCCAGTGTGTGCAAAGATGGAGAATAGAAGCCGGCAATGACTGCGGTGATGAGACTAAACACACAACCAGGTGTGCCTCTTTCCTCCACTGACCAAACAAAGCTTATTAACTATGCGCCCCTTCTCTCTCATGCCCACTCCCATCGTGAGCCTGGCTGAACAATATTGTCTGCGACAATGTCTATGGTCAAGAATACTGCTAACGCAATTACACTATATTGCATTAACTTTTTAATATGGCTTAACTTGCTAACTACTGCAAACTGTAAGAGTAAATCCATTATTAACATTGGTGTAGCAGATGGTTATATTTTGAATTTTTTATTCTTATTATGTTTATATCTTCATTGAGAATTTCAGTGTTTTTTTTTTTACAAATAGTCGAGCGGCTGATGAGAAGACAGATGTGTGTAGTGTGGGCATCTCCACACCTGCTTCACTGGTGGGACACAATTGTTTCTGAATTCACTCCGGTGTAGTTAGAGTTACCTTTTTGGAGCAGGAATTGCCACAGTATTTAACTGTGTGAAGGACTTACTGCTACTGGTACACATACAATTCTCAGATTGTAATAAATTGGTGGAGATGGCAAGTTTTTTTGAAAATCACTGGGGAGTACCACAATGTGTTGATGCAATTGATGGAAACCACATCCCAATTATAGTACCCAAAGAGTACCCTCATGACTATTATAATAGAAAGTATGGCATTCAATTGTTCTGCAAGCAGTGGTGGATAAAAAAGGACTTTAATGGTATTTGTATGTTGGCTATCCAGGGAGTGTGCATGATGCAAGAATATTCAAACAGTCTTCTTTATGGGAAATGTTAAATGATCGAAACTATTCAGCCAACACAAAGTAAACATCTCTGGCTCTGATGTTGGACAATATTTGATTGGAGACTCAGTCTAACCTTCAAAGAACTTGCTCATGAGGCGTTTCCAGACACTGGTAGATTAAATCCATAACAACACAGGTACAATTACAGGATGTGTCGAGCAAGGTCAGTTGTGGAGATACGTTTTGGGAGGCTAACGGGACAATCCATCTGTAGAGATGTCTATTAAATAAGAATGACCGTAAACTGGAGTGCATAAAGAAGATGGTGTTAAACTGCTGTGGACAACATGGGAACAACTTTCTTGAGGGTGTTTCAGACGTGCATGTGAACATGCAGCCACCAGCCCAAGCAGTAACTCAGCATTGACAACCAGAAGGAGCTGATGTATGGACTCCATTGTTACACTAGGGTTGTTACACTCAGGAAGGCTAAGATTGTTTTAAAGGTGTTATTGAGCTTGAGAATAATTTTATTTTAGTACACATAAACACTTACCACTTTCCAATTCTTTGTCTCTCGTACTTGTATTTGTTGTAATGTACAATCTGAATCCAAATATTGTTGTGTGAATATAGCTTTTTTAAGAAACATTTAAAATCACAACAAATTATGCAAAACATATATAAATAAATGATATATTTTTTTTTAAGTGTCTTCATTTTTTTAAGTGTGCAGTGTAAATGTACAAATGATAAAACAGGTGACATCCATTTAATTAACCTTTTACTACTTACTGTACCTGTGCTCAAAAAATGTTTTAGACTATTTAAAACATTTTAATTTCATAACAAGATTCCATCAGATTGAATAGAGTAATCTTTAAACATATTGATTTAATAACATTTAAATATATTAAAACAATTTGAGCTCAGTCCTGATTGGACAGAATGTCTGTAGTTCATCAGTTGTTTATATTGCAGGCATTTATTGGAAAGGGAAAATTTATTTTCATAAAATATTTTCTGAAATAATATATAAAACTGGCCCTAGAAATAGAATATTGCTTAAGCCACAAGTATCAAAATGTTATATTCCTAATGTGAGGAAAACTCTGAAAATGTTTTATAAAACTCAAGTCTCTAAGATGATGTCATGATTTTGAAAAATATTCATTTACAAAAGGAAGGAAATCTACTCAAATTCACCAAAATACACTCCATTCACCCTGTTGTTTGATATGGTGGTTTATTCATGTGTTTGTCTGCAGTCAAACCCCACATTTATTTCCTCCCCACATCTCTCATCAGTTTAAGAGTAACTTTTCACTTTAGTGTAGCAAGGTTCAATGGTGGGATGTGAGGAGGAAGTGGAAGACAGCGAAATCAAACTCGAAAGATATTTTATTTTCTCAACTTTTCAGTCTTAACATAAAAGGTTTTCTTTTCAGAACACAACATTTTGGGCTTTTTAGCACTGCACTCTAATGAGTCTCTCTGGCATATGTCTGTCTCTCTCTCTCTCTCTCTCTCTCTCTCTCTCTCGCTCTCTCTCTCTGTGGACTGGGCTGCTTTTATCTCCCCCGTCTCTCACTACGAACATAGAAACAGTAATTAGTAGCAACTCATCTCAGGTGGAACTCCTTATCGCTTTCTCTCCAGATGGGTGCTCAATGACACCCATACCTCCACATACCCCCACCGCCCAACTCAGGCTGGGGGAACCATCCAGACTGCCCTCCCTCCCCTTTTTTGGAGAGGAAGTCTGCGACAGCCGTCTGCGCCCCTGGTCTGTGGACCACCTCGTACTTAAAGGGCTGGAGTGCCAGATACCAACAGTATCTGGGTATTGGCACCCTTCATGTGTTGGAGACATTGGAGAGGAGCATGGTCTGAACAGAGGAAGAATGCAGCACGCCACAAAGTGCAGCTTTTACATGTGTGAAAGCCTGTGCACGGCTCCGTCCACTGGACCGGTCTGGAGCTCCCTTTTTAGTGAGAACAGTCAGCGGGCTGGTGACATCTGAATAATTAGGCTCAAACTTTCTATAATAGCCAGCCAGCCCCAGGAACTGTCTAACTTCCTTTTTGGTCTTGGGTCTCAGGCTGGTCGCAATCACTGCATTTTTATAAATTTGGAGTCACACCTGCCCATGCCCCAAGTGAAACCCCAGATACCGTACCTCCACCCGCCCAATTGTGCACTTTTTTGGGATTGCTATGAGCCCCGCTTGTCGCAGCAATCTCAGAACGGCCCCCAGGCAGAGCAACAATGTTTTGGACTCGGACACCGACAAGCCTGCTCATTAAACTGGGCATTGAATTCAGCCAGTATTGCTCATGAGAAACAGTGAATCGCTGGTGTCCTCTGCAGCTTATCTCAGTAAGTTATTATATTTGTCAACTCTGTTGCCATCTTATTTTGTGCATTGTTATGTTCTGTAAGGGGATGTTTGACCAGCTACTCACTAAGTTTGTAAGATCGCTGCTATCTGTTAAATAAAATGGTGGGATTTTCAATCAATAATATTATATGCTATGGAAAAATCCAAATATATCCATCTGCTACACCAATGTTAATAATGACTAACCCTTCCACAAACAGTTTACAGAACTTAGCAAGTTAGAAGGCAGTGGTGGCTCAGTGGTTAAGGCTCTGGGTTACTGACCAGAAGGTTGGGTTTCAAGCCCCAACACCAAGACACCACTGTTGGGCCCTTGAGCAAGGCCCTTGACCCTATCTGCTCCAGGTGTGCTGTATGATGGCTGACCTGGCACTCTGACCTACACTGTGAAAAAAATAATTTTATTTTACATATGCAAAAATGTATGTATAATGTGTGACAATAGATCAATTATTATAAGTTAAGCCATAGTTTACACAATATAATGTAATTTGATTACCTGTTGTTTTTATCGTAGAGCTTGTTGAGCGATGTAATAATGATGTATTGCATTAATCCGTATGTTTAAATATGTCTTCAAAAACAAGAGCTGTATACAAACACACTGTGATGCACCATGTTTGTTTATGTTGAGGTAGTCACGTGAAACTACAACACAGACTATAACCCGTTACATCATTGTTCGGCTCTCAGGTCAGTGGAAATGCGTGGCCGGTTTAAGATAGGCTTCAGATTGCCCAAACCATGAACCAGCAGAGCACAGGCTCGGCACGAGAACCATCACAATGTTGGTGGAAAACGACTATTCAGTCAACATGTTCTTGAGAGTTACATGAATAACAAATTCTGTTATTAAATCTAAATATTCTCAATGATTGCAGGTCTAATTCTAAAATAATGTGCTATTGCATTATTTCTCCGTGGATATATGCTTGTATCTTTATGCATAAAAACATCACAGTAAAATGCACTACTGTGCTTAACCAAAGTAAATCTGCAACCCTAATACTCATGCTACATAAAAAGCCCTTACCTCTCTCAATAACACTGCACATATAGCCTGTGGTGAGGCTTAATCAAGTCACATGATGTTCTGGAGCCCTGCCTGTGCACAGGGGTTTGACGTACGTTGTATTTGGTAAAAAGTATTCTTCTTATGAATTGGAAGAACATCGATTTGTTTTAGCTTTTGTGATTGGCCAGGATTTCATTGCTCCTTTCTGCCTGGCCAATCGCAGCCCTGCTCTGTTGCAGCTTCATTTATAAATCACACCTGTATGTCGTTTGGGGGGAACATTTGAAAATGGAGTGTGAGGGCTTAAATGCAGCAGTGGGTGAGTCTGTCCAAGTAAAACCTGTTCATCAACATCGGTTGGTGCAGCGATGTGACAGTGATCCAGCAGCACTGTTCTCCTAATCTGGAATCTTTCATTATAAACTGTAAGCCTTTTTATTCACCCCGTGAGTTTACTTCATTCATTCTGGTCGGTGTTTACATCCCGCCATGGGTCAACGTGCAGGTCGCACAGCGCATGCTCGCTGTATAGATATGGTGTGTTTAGCGGACCAACCCGGACTCTTTAGTTATTGTCCTTGGTGACTTTAACAAAGGAAACCTCACTCATTTACTCCCTAAATTGAGACAGTTTATTAAATGCCCGACCAGAGAGGAGAACATTCTGGATCACTGTTACACCACAGTAAGGAATGCTTATCATGCCGTCCCCGTACAGGCAGAAACGAAAGCTCTGCAAACCTACAGTGAGGACATCAAGGAAGTGGACCAGTGAGGATGTGGAGGATGTCCAGATGTGTTTTGACTCTACTGACTGGGACATGTTCAGGACTGCTACAAACAGTCTGGATGAGTACACAGAGGCTGTGACATCATATATTAGCTTCTGTGAGGACTGCTGTGTCCATCACGCTCCAGGATGAGTTACAACAATGACAAACCCTGGTTTACAGCCAAACTCAGAAGGTTAAGGGTTGATAAGGAAGTGGCCTTCAGGAGTAGGGACAAAGACAGAGTTAAAGAGGTGAAGTACAAGCTTTAGCAAGGCGGTGATAGAGGCTAAATGACGGTACTCTGAGAAGCTCCTACAACAGCAGGGGCCATCAATGACCAATGCCTAGCTAACAACCTGAATGAGTTCTACTGCCGCTTTGAAAGACAAAGGGACAGTCCTGTAACCATTCCCCATGACACCTCCCAACAAAGGGACAGTCCTGAAACCATCCCCCACGACACCTTCCAACAGCTCCAGCTACAGTGCATCACCTCCACCTCCCCAACCTCAGCAGGGGCCTGGGCACCCCCACCAATGCCCACCTTAAAGGTACCCCCCTCCACCCCCACCCACCTCAGTGATGACTCTTTCCATACATGAGAGGGACGTCAACAAACTCTTCAGGAGACAGAACCACTGGAAAGCTGCTGGACCGGATGCTGTCTCCCCATCCAGCTTGAAGCACTGCGCTGATCAGCTGTCTCCAGTGTTCACAGACATTTTCAACACCTCACTGGAGACATGTCACATGCCAGCCTGCTTCAAGTCCTCAACTATCATCCCTGTTCCCAAGAAGTCAAGGACCACAGGACTTAACGACTTCAGACCCGTCGCCCTGACCTCTGTAGTTATGAAGTCCTTTGAGCGCCTTTTGCTTTCACACCTCAAAGACATCACCGACCCCCTCCTGGACCCCCTGCAGTTTGCATACAGAGCCAACAGGTCTGTAGACAATGTAGTCAACTTGGCCCTCCACTACATCCTCCAGCACCTGGACTCCGCAGGAACCTACGCCAGGATCCTGTTTGTGGATTTCAGCTCTGCCTTTAACACCATCATCCTGGCTCTGCTCCAGGAGAAGCTCTCCCAGCTAAGTGTGCCTGGATCACTGACTTCCTGTCTGACAGGAAGCAGCATGTGAAGCAGGGGAAACACGTCTCCGACTCACAGACCATTAGCACTGGATCCCCCCCAGGGCTGCGTTCTTTATCCTCTGCTCTTCTCCCTGTACACTAACAGCTGCACCTCCAGTCACCAGTCCGTCAAGCTTCTGAAGTTCGCGGACGACACCTCCCTCATCGGACTCATCTCTGATGGTGACGAGTCCACCTACAGGTGGGAGGTTGACCGCCTGGTGACCTGGTGCAATCAAAACAACCTTGAGCTCAATGCTCTAAAGACAGTGGAGATGGTTGTGGACTTCTGGAAGAACTCAGCCTCACCTGCACCTGCCCCCATCACCCTCTGTGACTCCAGAATCGACACTGTGGAGTCTTTCTGCTTCCTGGGAACTATCATCTCCCAGGACCTCAAGTCGGAGCTGAACATCAGCTCCCTCATCAAGAAAGCACAAAAGAGAATGTACTTCCTTCGGCAGCTGCAGAAATTCAACCTGCCAAAGACAATGATGGTGCACTTCTACACAGCTTACGTTTCTCTACTTGAATAGATTTGACCAATTTTTACTAATACATGTCTCTTGATACTTTAGTGATGGAGAGAGTAAAAAGGTGGAAGTGTAAATTTTGCAATGTGTTTATATGGTGTAGGTTTTTGGGGTTTAATGTTGTCACTAGTCTGCTTCAGCTAATGTGTTGATGAATACAGCTGCCATTGAGTTGTATATTGCAGCTTTCGTATTCAGCAGTTTGTTTGTTTTGCTTTATTTTCATGGCAGAAAAGCGTTGCATAATAATAATAATAATAATAATACAACATTTATTTGTGTCAGTAGGTGACCGTATGGCTTGTTTTGAGGGTAACTCCTCTAAAGAGTATAAATGGCCTCTTGATTTTTCTCACAAATGTCAAAGCTTTATCAGAGTTTAGAGGGATGACCTTTTCTCAGTGTATGGGTGGTGTGATTGTAGCCTCCACTCTTAAATAATTGCTCCAACAGTGCTAACTGGGATGTCCAAACACTTTTTGATAACTACCCTTTTCCAAAGTAATGCAGTTGGCTATCTCTCTCCTCTCTCTCTCTCTCTCTCTCTCTGCACAATGCTTTTCTTTGTCATCCCTGTCCTTCAGATCTGCACCTTGACCAATTATACTTATCCAGAATGATACTTTATTTTCAGAGGGAGCAAAAGTGCTTGTTACTTTAATGTCCTGCAGGTTGAGGCCAATTGTATCGGCAAAAGTGCATTATCTTTTTCAGCTATCAAAATGGAGCATCCTGAGCAGAAAGGTTTCATATTTTTCCAAACAGCATATTTTATGTTATTTACATTTGTCAACAAAATAATTTTTTAGGTGACATTAGTTTTGAGATTAAATGTTTTCAGGGAATTTATTGCACAGAACAAAAGTGAAATAAAGACTTTTTCAGAAAAATGAGTGGTTTAAGGGTCTGAATACTTTTCTAAGGCAATTTATTTGTAGGCATATTTTTCATGTTTTAAAGTTTTATCATTAGGGCTTCAAGTGCAAATTTCAACTTTCAAATATTTATTGCATTCATGTTGAGTTTTGCTATCCTCTGATACCATCTTGTGGTTTACTTGAGACTTGCCACAGGGACCTGAAAATGTGGATCTGTATGATGCGTGTTCATGATTTGTCTAATCACTCTTTTCACTGTCATTTTGCCAGAGTTCAAATATGTCCTCCAAATGCCTCATTTAAACCATTAAACCTTTTTTTTTTAACTGGTGAGGTTTCACGCTCAGTGGTCTTAATGGTGTCAATGTGTGAGGGGGAAAAATGCATTTTTATAAAAATATCTGTCACAGTCTCTGGAAAAATGGTTTGGGTCACTTTTACTTTCAATTTGTTTGAAGTATCTCAACTGTTTTTCCCCCAAATACTAATTAATGCGTCATTGTCTGAACACACCGGATTCGTCTTCAGTGAGTATTAAACTCTGTGTTGAAATGTACATTTATTTATATTGAACTGAATTTTAAACGAATCAATCTTTTATAATTCAGGATTTGCAGCAAGCATTGATGTCCTAATTCTTGCAGTGACCTTGTGGTAATCGTTTCATGGTTTGCAGAAAGATTGTGTTCTAATTCATAATTCATGGGTTTTCAGTAGACGTTTGCGTTTTAATGAAAAAAGATGTCTTGTGCTGGCTTAATTCTGGTTTTACTGAAAGCTCTTTATAATTCACCATATTGAAGCAATCTCTTGTGGCGTTTTAATTTAAGCTTTTGATGTAATTTATGATTTTGATGCTCCTTTTAATGAATGATTTTACAGTTATCTTTTGTTTATAATTCTACATTATTTTACTGCATGTTTTTTTATTCATGATTTTAATGTGTGCTTTTCATGAGTTGACTTCTCTTTGATTTCACCCCAAGCTCTAATATTCATGGTTTGACTGCTTATTCATGATTTAACTGTAGTCTGCTTTAATCTTGTGATTTACACTATGAGCTGTTTTGTTAATTCATGATTTCAGTGTGGTTGGATATTCATGATTTGATTGCTCTAATTCATAATTTCACTTTGTGCTCCTACATGAATTCTTGATTTCCCGTCGAGCTCATGATTTCACTTTGTGCTCATAGTCATAATTTGACTTTTCTTAATCGTGATTTTCTCCAGTCTATATTATTCATATCTTTCAGTTACCCTTCACTGCGAGCTCTGGTTTTAACCAGTGATTTGACCTTGTGCTCTAACTGTTACATTTTTGATTTCACTGCAGTCTTTTGTGATTTAAATCTTATGATTTCCTTGTTTGGTTTTTCTTTGCTCAGTTTTTGGTTTCCCTTGCCCTGATTGTTTTCAGCGTTACCATGTTTTTATTTCTGTGCTGCCCAGTTTTGTTTCCCTGGCATCTTTGTCCTGTTTATTTGCCCAGGTTTTTGTTTACCTTGTTGCCCCCGTTTTTTTTATTTTTTTTATTTTTTTTTACAAATTTTTACTTGTCCCAGTTTCTTTGACAAGCTAGGGTTAGGGTTAAGTTAGGTACGGTGACTACTTGTTACC